>NW_027111296.1:1103291-1106921 GCF_000696795.3 Halyomorpha halys | reverse complement strand
TAAATAAATTAGTGTTTTAATTATAATGTTGGTTTTTTATATAATATAGAATTTAATTTTAGTCAATGTTTTTATAATTGTAAAAGAAAATAATGTTATGTAATAAATAGAATAGAAATGGTTTGAAAAATTGTTAATTTTAGATTTTAATGTTCATCTTTGTGATAAAGGAGGTAGGAGAAAATTATTTTATAGCCTATATGGTTGCTATAACATTGGAAGATAACCTTCAGAAAGGTAATTGTTCTGCTGCAATGTAGGACTATTAGAAAGTTTTTTACTCATTAATGACAATAATATTATAATATATTAGCAAATAAGACTAATAGGAGAAAATTATATGTTAAATATAAGTTTTTTGTTATCAGGTAAATAATTTATAAATAGTCTTTGAGTGTAAATGATATAGTAATGTTGTTACAAGCGCATGGTTATGGTTTTGTTGAATTTATTTTTAGCAGCCTGAAGATGGGGGAAGTCTCCCGAAACGTTGCTGTATAATATGAAATAAATTATTATAGTGTAATAAGGAAGAAATTGTTGTCACTCACTAAATCCAGTTAATACCTTAAGAATCTTCCAGTCAAAGGATTATTAAATTTAAAAAAATATATATATAATCGCAAAAGGAAACAAAGATAAAACAATAAAGAATTACTCCTTAGGCGCCATGTTATTTTTTCTTGGAAATAACGAAAACCTCAAAGCATTATGCCCACAATATAGCTAAAATATACCACTATATAAACAATTGTTGAATTATGACCACTGGCGAATACCTTTACATGTAGATAACAGAAAACCTAGGGGTGTTACCTACCCACCTGTTGAATTATCGTAGTATTCCGTGAATAACAACAAAAAAAAAGAAAAGTAAATTAACAAGTTGAAAGCAGAGAAAGAACGGCAGAACAATATGTACAAAAGTTTAATAATAATAAAAAATATATATACAGAGAATGAAAAAGGAAAAAATAAGAATTCTTATCAATTAATAAAACAATTAAAACTTATAGGTTGACTTAACCTTAACTTAATGCTTAACCTTAATAACTACATTTACATTATTATTCTCTTATCCAGGACATGCTGAAGAAACGTCACTGCACTATATCCCCACTTCTAGTGTTAATGACCTTCCATTGAAGTAAAACACCATAATTTGGAAAAAAAAAAAAAACATATATGACAACATTTCCAGTTCATATTCCATCCATCATACAGTTGATATTCCAGTTCAAACAGTAAAGACAATGGGCCTTTAAACTATTACCACTTCACATTTAACAATCGTAACGTGTTCCGAAATCAAACTGTCACCTTCACTAAACCAAAACCCACCCGTCTGAACATATGTGTTCCGAAATCAAAACTGTCGCCTTTACAAAAACAAAAACCCACTCGTCTGAACATATCGCTCGTGTTTTGTTTTCACCATGATAACCGTAACACCTCTTGTCTACACAGATTTAGCCAGTGTTTTTATTTCACCATGGCAACCGTAACACCCCTTGTCTACGCAGATATCGCCAGTGTTTTTTGATTTCACCATGGCAACCGTAACAATACCAACATCTATTCAGACCTCTAGGATTATCTGAAACAGAAAATGAATTAAGGTCAGAAACAACATTGAGGTCATCATGGATGATTTTATTTTTATGACAAAATAAGAATTTTACGGAGGATTTTGGATTATATGCAAGTATATCAGAACGTTTTCAAATATAGTTTAAAATCTAAGCCTAATTCTGACTTTGATATATGATTATGTTCTATAAATAATCAGGAAATTTTGACATTAAAAATAATGATAGTAAAAATACTGTAAATATTCTGGGTGCGATATTTCAAACTGATAATCGATATGTGGGTCGACTGACGGTAGCAATAATGGTATACAGCGCCCCCTGTCAAAGGTACAACAAGAGTCTGTGTACAGCAGCCACCAGATCTGTCAAGGAGACTTCATATGTCATTGTACATCGACACTGACCTTGCTAAGGCAGTGTACAGGCTAATTGGTATTTAATATTATAATTTCTAGATGGCCTTAGCTTAACTTTTTACTTTTACATAGCTATATATCAAGTATATAGTACTGTAAAGAATTGCGATAATAATAAATTAATAAGTATTTTAATCGTGAACATTTCGTATTCGACGAATGTACTAGTTTTGAGGTCCACCGATTACAAAAAACCTTGACTTACAAAATGGTCTGTGTGTGTCTGTGAACAGCTTAGCTCAAAAAAGAAAAGTCGTAAGAAACTGAAATTACATTTTAGGGTAGGTGTATTGTCTGAGGTGTGACAGCAACTGCGTTGTTATCTTTTGTCAAAATGTGGTATTCTGACCAAATATATATTACTTATACCCAGAGAAACCCTAAAATACGAACTCTTAGACCAATAGAAAAATAATCAAATTTTTATTCTATTTTATTATGAAAAGAGGCGTATTGAAGAAAAAGAACTTATAGACAAAAGACATGATTAAGAATTATTATTAATTTATATATAGAATGAATTTAGACAATACTGGGTTTTTATTTAATCTGTTAGCTGTTCAAGAATTACAATACTGGAAATTTATTACATTAATTTTTTATTATTTAAATGAAAAATGCATATAATTACTAGTTTGAATTGATGAATCTGTCAAGTATAGGCAGGGGAAATAAAAAATGGCGGCTGTTTCGAACTTTATTTAAATTTAACTTTATTTAAATATATTTAAAATTACTAACAACACTAGAAAACCAAAGAGAACATAATTTAAAGTAGAGTAAATTTGCTAAAATATAAGCCCTAATAGAGCTTTTCACATTTGATAGTTACTGAAGTATAGGTTTTTAAAAAAAAAAATTTATAAAAAATTCACTGAAAAATAAGTAGTATGTGAATTTATTTTGAGAAATCTATATCTCAGGAGCCATAAGATGTGCAGATGTCTATTATCAATCAAATTAAAGCTAGTTTAATGTAATATAAAGTAGTTTATAACCTTTAACTTCGTAGGAATAGTCGTTTTTCATGATATTTGCTAAAATAAATTGATTTATAATTGTTTGGACAAATATTCATTAGCTAAATTTATATTCATATGTGAATATCATAAAAACTACTACCCCTACGAAGATAAGTGTCATAAACTACTTTATAGTAAGTTAAATTATCTTTATTTTAGGTGCTGGCAGACATATGTGCGTCTTACGGGTCTAGAAATATATTTGTTCAAAAAGCCAACATTTTATATGAACAACTAGAAATCAACATTTTGTGAATTATTTGGTCAAATACCATAATAACTACTACACATAAAAAGATAAACATTGTGAACTAATTTATAGTAAATTTAACTAGCTTTAGTGCTGACAGACATCTTTACTTTCTATGAGTTCTGAAATAATGTTTTCATAAATCAAACTTATTGTCCGAATAACTATTAATCAATTTAATTTAGCAAATATCATCAAAATTACTATTTATACGTAAGTAAAGGTAATAAACTATACAAAATAAACTGAAGACGTGCAGATATTTATTTGATAGATTTATTTATTGATAGATATTACAATCTGCCACACAGTTGTGGGCAATAGGTAATAGTGATGAATGATCTCATACA
>NW_027111296.1:1100982-1102566 GCF_000696795.3 Halyomorpha halys | reverse complement strand
TTAGCATAGAGTATACGTTGTCACGGAAATATGTCGCCTCGGCGCTTCGCCTACACGGCCTACACGGGTTTGATCGTGTGTTTTAATACTTTTGTAAAACATTAAGAAATCGTTTCTGCACCAAACTGTTGTAAGGAATGTTCACTGAAGTATAAATGCGCCATCTTGAATAACGGTATTCAGCCACAGGTTAGTGTGTGATATACTTTATTTAATTTATGTGAAAAGATACAGAGACTAAAACATACTATTTGCAATACTATATATAAACTTGTCCCATATTTAGTATATACTATATAGTATTGTCCGACAACTCTGTTCGACTACTCCTCTAAGCACTAATCAAAATTAAAATACTCTTCTTCTCAAACATATATTTGTTTGAAATGACAGGAGGTGAAGAAATATTGGAATCTCGTAGGAAAGGGTCGATAGACAAGAGTGAGTCCCACACTATTATACTTCTGGGGTCTCAAACTATTCTAGGTTCTAGGTTTAGGGAAGTAGATAGATTAATTGAATAAAATTGGAAATTTGATGTAAATTAATATATTTAGTTCTTTACACATTAGATTAATAATTGAATCAATGGCTCATTATATATTCAAAATCCAGGCTAAATACGTATAAATAACGAAATTTATTTTTTTAAACAGATTTGTTCATTGGTTATAACAAAAACATCCATTTAATCTCAACTCTTTCGTTTTCTCTGCCATTCCGGCCATTTTTAAGGATCTTATTCACACTATCACAGCCAAACCATTGGTCACCACTTAATTGCAGGTCATTATACCTTTGACAATTAATTATCATTAGTCAATCAACTATTATTTTCACTGCTAAAATTATTAAAATAATTAGTCTACAATCTCTATTTCACCTTATCATTAATCAAAATGAAAATACTCTTCATCTCTAACATTTATTTATTTTAAATGTCAAGAGGTGAGAAAATATAAGAAACCCGTTGGAAGGGGGTCGATAGAGAAGTGTGGCCCCATACTATCCCACTTCTGAGGTCTCAAAATATTTTAGGTTTCTAGGAAATAGAAATAGATAGAACCAAGACCATGGCATTTTCCCATACTGTATATCTATTTATTTTATAGCAGTAAATAATATTATTTATTAAAAATACATTGTAAAAAGATATAAATAACTATAATGCGACTTAAAAAACCTATACGAAACTTAACGAAAGGAATTGTTTAGGGTTTCGTTAAACTGCTTTAAAACCACAAAGCGGATCTAATTAAACAAATCAGAACTTGAAATAAAAAGGGCTTATATCCTTATATTGATTTAAGCGGAAAAATATAAAAGATCAGATATTCACCTTCCTAATGGTTGCATTAACCATGAGCAATGGTCACTAGAAGAAAAATAAAATTCTTGAAATGAATCAATGTGAAATATTTATAATTTCTTTGAAAAATGGTATGCTATAACGATGGTATGCTATAACGATTGTAATCTATAATGATGACATGCTATAATGATGGCTTGTTAAAGCGATGGTATGCTATAATGCCATGCTATAACGATGGTATGCTATAATGATGGCATACTATAACGATGGTA
>NW_027111296.1:1092427-1099962 GCF_000696795.3 Halyomorpha halys | reverse complement strand
ATGCTATAACGATGGTATGCTATAATGTTGGCATGCTATAACGATTGTATTCTATAATGATGGCATCCTATAATGATAGCTTGCTATAACGATGGTATGCTATAACGATTGTATTCAATAATGATGGCATGCTATAATGATGGGTTGCTATAACGATGGTATGCTATAATGCCATGCTATAACGATCGTATGCTAAAATGATGGAATGGTATTACGATGGTATGCTATAATGATGGCATGATATAATGATGGTATGCTATAATGATGGCATGCTTTAACGATGGTATGCTATAATGTTGGCATGCTATAACGATGGTATGCTATACTGATGGTATGCTATAACGATGGTATGTTATAATGGCATGCTATAACGATGGTATGCTATAACGATGGCATGCTATAACCATGCAATGCTATAATAATGGCATACTATAATGATGGCATGCTATAACGATGGAATGCTATAATGATGGCATGCTATAACGATGGTATGCTATAACGATGGCATGCTATAATAATGGCATGCTATAATGATGGCATGCTATAACGATGGAATGGTATAATAATGGCATGCTATAACGATGGCATGCTATAATGATGGTATGCTATAATTGGTATAATGAGGCTATTCAATTTTTAAGGTAGATATAAATAAATCTTAACTGGTACAACTAATAACTTTAATTAACAAATTCAAAAATGATAATAAAGTAAAAAATAAAAATAATATAATAATTATTACAAAAATTAAATAAAAAATAATAAAAATAACTCAAAGGACTTTTAAGTGAATAATAAAGCTGCAAATTTACAATTAGTGAATTAATAATGAGAATAAAACAAGATGATACAGAATATGATCAATATAAGGATTTAATAATATCTGTTACTAAGCACACACATACATTGCTAATTCTAATCGTAATATAATTAATGATCATGTGGAATTGAGAAAAAATACAGGCAGATAAGTAAAGTCATTAGGTGGATCAAAATCAGTTATTGGGAATCATAGAAGAAAGGAAGTACCCAGTTAAATATTTCCTTTTTAGTTTTAGTTTTTTTGTGGTTGATTTGTTTATAATTTCTTCTGGTAAGCGATTGAACAGATATGGTACCATATAGTTTGAAGTAAGTTTCTAAATATATTGTTATAGGGTGGTTCGATAAGTTAATTTTTTTTAGATATATCATTTCTTTCATAAATAAATTATTATCCATAAAATTTAAGATATTCTATAAATATAAAACAGTTTAAGTGGTAATGTACCAATGATTTTAAGAGTTTTTGCTTTATTTTAAAAAGTATTAGTAAAGATACCATACGATAACTTTGGATTAACCTGATGATATTTAAGTATTTTTTAACCTACTGTTTAAAATGTTTATTATCTGTATCATAATTGATTTCTTAGTTTATGATAATAGAAATAAGCTGTATACTACAAGTTGGATATAAATATATTTTGAACATGAAAACTATTCCGTGTAAAATTTGTATTTTATTCGAAAATGCCATCTATTATTGCAATAAGATTAATCAGACAATTTATTTTTAGCAAATGAATGTTTATAGTGCGCTTTATTCCTATTGGATATTCGCAAAAAGATAATTGAGACGAATTTGATTTAGTAAACCTTGTAATAGGGAATGACTATCTTATGTCGTTAGTCACGCGACCAACTCGGACGAAATGGGAACTAACTACTCCAATTAGATCAAACTTAGATTGAGAGATCTCGGGCTTAACTTTGTTTAACCACCGTTTAGGAATAGTTTTTTTTTTCTGATTTTATGTAATTTTGTGGGATTAAAAATCTTTATTGGAATTTACAACTGTAAATAATTATACTATTTAGTAAATTTGGTGTAAGTTATTATGGAGTGATACTAGCGTGTAGAGAAGCTACCGATTTTTAGCACTTTAGTAACAGATTCTGAACTAAAAATTCAATTTTTATCATATGGATATTCTTAAAGAAATGACATTTGAATTCGAGTTCTCAGAAATGTAAAAGTACTTGAATCATGCTGAAAAAATTGGAGAAGCCCCCCCTGAAACAATTGAAATTCTGTGTCATTCCAAAAAATAGCAATCTAGATATAGATAAGAAACATAAATTGGAGAAGCCCTCTGGAACAATTGAAATTCTGTGTCAATCAAAAAATAGCAATCTAGGATATAGATAAGAAACATAAAAGATGGTATGAAAATATGTACCTTCTATAATGTGTAAGCATATGGACCTTCCTTATGATTATTCTGTGTTGGAATTAGATAGAAATGATATAAAACTATGCTAAAGTCCATGGCATTCCTTCCAATTAACAGAAGAAAACAGGATCATGATCGATGGGGGCGTGACAAAAAATTTTCAAATCTTTCGAAAAAAACTATTATATAATGGAAACGGTCAGTTAACATTTATTTCGTGATATTCCTACGAAATTAAGACGACCCAATCCTATTCTAACCCTGGCTAAAAGGCAGAGAGGAGCAGGGGGAGCCGAAAAAATATAGATATAAAAAAATAGTGAACTTATTAGATACATGGTCTCTTTCTGGAATAGTAAGGAAGGCAATGACCGGGAAAGATGGTGTCGTCTAAAAAATCATCTGAGATAAGTGCAGAACTGGCTTATATATTCATTGTGCGAGCCATAGGAAAACCTTGTTGCTAAAAATTTAAATCCATTAGTTTCATTTTCAATAGTTTATTGTGACTATAGGCAATACAGATTTAAAAAGGAATGATTGAAATAGAAATAAAATGTGGTGTAAAAAAAATATATATATATATGTACGGTGTGAAGATAATTCACCGTAGATATATAATAGGAGAAGATGCTAGGGGGGTGCGGTCAGGAGAAAAAAAAACAAATAAACAAATGAATTATTTATTTGTGCCGACGTTTCGACCTGATTTTCAGGTCTTCATCAAGGCTATAAAAACAAAAAGACAACCACCATCATTTAGAGAAAAAAAAATAATAATAATAAAAATAAATAAATAATTGTAACGCGTAATAATTGGTGAAACTAAAATTTACTTTAAGACCGCATAACCCAACACAAATATTCCTTATCTTCCCGTAACTTCACTGCTTCTAAATTATCAGAACATAGTTTATCTTTCAACCACTCTTTTGATTTTGATAATACTTCCATTTTAGCCACCCTTCATAACCATGATAAACGACTGTTAATCGAAAGTATTTTTATACAATTAGAGTCTTTCCCAGTTAATCACAAAACTGACAAACAAAACCTGTCCCACCTGTCCTCATGTACAGGTTTTTCCTCACTCTCAATTACCTTATACCAGAGGTGGCCAACTTTTCTGTATATAAAATCTACACTTTATCTTATAAGCATGTCCCGATCGACTTGTTGTCATAAGAGTACTCTAAGGGGGAAGGAGGAGTGTGAAATGCATAATATGTCTATACACCATGTTTCAGTATAAGGTAAATTCTAGCGAGAAATGGGTAGACAAGAAAAATATATGTTCAAAACTATTTTTTTCTTTTTAAATCACTTATTATATTTTCGAGATATAGGTTCATGAAGAAAATAAGAAAATTTCCAGACCCTAGGTTTGATAGCAGCATTCCGTACATGCGGCACCTAAAAAATTCAATTTTCCGACACTTTTTCAAGATTTTTACTAACTTAAAATGCAATTTCTTTTTTATCAACTACGTATAAGTTTGTATAAGTATAAGTTTGTATACGTATAAGTTTGTATTTGTTCGTAAGTATGAAAAAATATTATAAAGCTGCTCAGTATGGCTTATAATTTGATTTAAATATTTCAATTTGTTTTTCAATATTTCGCATTTTCTTTTCTTTGGGGGAGGGGGGACAGGAAAATGTATCATGAAAGAACGATACGACTGACTTTTTGCTAGTCTACCAATAGGTCTCTGAATACACATCACACTGAAATACAGATATACGGCTTAGCTACCTACGTAAAAAACAACAACAATTATTCATAATTATGAGAGATAGTTGACCGTGGATGACGTACGAGGAGAAGATGGTTGGGGGTGCGGTAAAAGTGAAACAAAAACAAGTTGGTGTAACCTATTTAATTGTGCCAACGTTTCGGCTACAGTTTCTAGCCTTCTTCAGGGCTAAGAATAGAACAAGATAACAACCACAGTAAATATAGAAAGTAAAAAAGAAAGTATAAACAGAATAACATAAAATGAATAATTTTACAAAATAAAATTAATAAAATGAAGTGATGAGAGAAGTGGGAAATAAAATGTATACATAGGTAATTGAAAAGTGGGTAAAATAACATAATTAAGGAAATGAAATAAAAATGAATTTATGTAATGCAAAGAAGTATGAACATATTAGTTATTAATAATTTAAAAATAGAAATATGGAAAGAAAAAGAAAATTGAGAGGAAGAAAATATATGTAACAATAATAATTGATAAAGAGGCAAAATATAAGTAAAGTATAACATAAGAAATGAATAGAAAAAAAAAATTGAAAACATCAATAATAATACAGTGAACATAACTAATAACGTGGGTAAGAAAAATGGATAAAAGTGGAGAAAAGAAGGGATGGTAAAATAAAGAAAGAGGAAAGGAAAAACAAAGAGAACAAAACGAACCTGTTAGCTTGAAAATCAAAGGCCTAATGGATACTGCGCCAATAACGGTCAAACTCTGAAATAAAAATTAAATTAAATCTTGTTAATTAATTAAATTAACTCTTGTTAAAATTAAAGTTGAATTAAATCTTATTCTATTCTTAGCCCTGAAGAAGGCTAGAAACTCTAGCCGAAACGTTGGCACAATTAAATAGGTTACACAAACTTAGTTGTGTTTCACTTTGACCGCACTTCCAACCATCTCCTCCTCGAACAACAATTATTATTTAAAGGGCCAAAAAACTCACCTCCAGGGAAATTAAGAGTTAAACTTTTGATCCATATAAAGTATGTCTGCTATTGCTTGAAAGTTTTGTCTTCAAAGTCCATGGTACACCCCAGACATTGCGAGCCATCGACGATCAACCCAAAATGCCCTCGCGATCGCTTTGTTAGCCATCCCTGCCTTATACGATATTCTATCTTACTTAGTATTGTTTCTAATAGATTTAGCTTCTCGAATGTATAGAACTAGTCTGTAAGTTGCGAACGGAATCCAACGTCTAAAGGAATTTTCTGAACGCTGTAAATGCCTGGTTCTGCTTTGTATTAGTGATCGTGATTGAAAGATTGAAAAATAATGAAAAGAAAGGAAATTCTGTTAAAGAATTAAACTATTGCACAAAGACACAAATATATGGATATAATTATTAATATCATAAATAACGTATATAAAAAAATGTATGTGAACTGTAAAATTGTAAAAAAATGTTAGTAAAATGAAATCAAATAATCAGAATATTATAAAAATAAATCAATAGATAAAATATACGAAATTAATAATTATTACTGTCGAAGCAAAATTTAAAAAAAGTTATAATTTTTTTTATTAGTTTTATGTAAATTTAACAATTAGTATGGAAATGGATTTATTTTAATTATGTAGGAAATTTTTTTGTAATATACAAATATGCAAGTGTTTGTGCGTTCCCCACGACCTATTTCACGTAAAAGGGCGGAAGTTGCTGATTATAAACATAGCAAATACCATGAGCCTGGATGGTTTATACATCAGATCTTTAGCAGTGGTCCTTATCAGTACACCCTATGCATCTGGCCAAGCCGCATTCACTTTACGCCACTGGGGTCCTACTTTTTCTTACCACAAGAGTATCTCCGTTTACTCAGCTCGACGAGGTTAGATATAGACATTTCTATATACATATTGCTCACGGCACATATCTCAGTTTTTCTTCTTTCTTTATTATAAACATAGAATAAATATTTTTTTGTGTTCCTTTTTTTTTCTTCTTAATACAAAGAAGTATTTGTTTCATAATTTTTTTATCTTCTGTATTTTCTTATTTTATAATTTATGTATTAAATTTTTTCTATGTATCTTTAAAACATTATTGCTTTTATTTTTCTGTATTAAACTTTCCAACCCCAAAATAATAATTTCCATCACATATTCTACCTTTTCACAGGAGCTCTCAGTACAGGTAACATTCAATTATAAATTTAATAAATCACATAAAGTCTTGAACATAAAAAATATTTATTGAAAAATATTAAATGAAGCCTGCTCGGTGAAACTAATAATGTCTATTTGTATGACGTCTGCTCGTTGAAAATAATGATGCCTATTTGTCTTACCTGTTAATGATGAAGGTCCTGAATGAAGATGAACAATGATGGCAAAGCATGGCCGTAGAAAAGCGCAGCCATAAGTTAATATGCGATGTGTCGTGCGACAGTAGCTGGTGACAGCTAAGAGACCTCAAAGCCGACTGCTATACACAAATATTAGATAAGTAGCCATTTTGAGATGCAATTTTTTTGCAATTTAAAAGTACTAATGCCGTTTTTGCGGCACCCTTAATGACCTTGTTTACAATAAACCATTACATAGCATTCATGATTGGAAAAGATGGTCGGGGGTGAGGGAGGCACAGACAAGCATTCTAATGAATCCTTCAAATAAAATAATATTCATTGGAGAAGATGGCGGGGGGAGCGGTCAGCAAAGAAAACATAAATAAATAAAAATATATTTATTTATGCCGACGTTTCGACCTGAGTTTCACGTCTTCATTAGGGGTATAGAACAAAAGAGATATCACCCATCATGTAGAGAAACATAAAATTGAACAGAAATAATATACAAATAAATTTGGAATTATACAAAATATTGAATTGAATAATACAAAATAATTGATTGATAACCATAGAATTAGACAGTAGCGGATTGATAACAGTGAAAGATGAAATATAATATTATGTGGGTAAGAAGATATGTAAGTAGTGTCTAAAAAAATTGAATATTTTGTATAATTCCAAATTTATTTGTATAGTATTTCTTTTCAATTTTATGTTTCTCTAATCTGGACATATGGAGTTGAGCTTTGGGGCTCCACTAAACCTTCGAATTCCTCTCGTATTCAATCCTTACAATCCAAAATCTTTCGTAAAATCCTCAATGCTCCTTACTTCGTCACAAATAAAATCATACATAAAGACCTTAATGTTCCATGTGTAACCGATCTAGTCCGAACCAGATATCACTCCTTCCATTATAAACTCTCTAACCACTCTAATCCCTTAGTTTCTAACCTTGCACCCTCTTCCATTCCTGACAATCCTCCGAGGCGCCTGAAAAGAAGATGGCCACGAGACCAGCTAATGCAAAAGTGCTTCTCTACACGCCTGTAACACTCCAATTTAACTTAGATCAGATTTACTAAATGTATTATAATGTACAGTTGTAAATAGCAATAAATAAATATTAAAAAAAAAAAAAATCAGTGTTCTCAATAAAAAAGACTCGTATCCAGGATTGATGATGTGGATTTGATATTAGAACAGGATCTGGCCACGTTAGAAGCCAATACCACTCGAATTTTAAACAAATACAAATG
>NW_027111296.1:1077698-1092377 GCF_000696795.3 Halyomorpha halys | reverse complement strand
GTAACACTCCAATTTAACTTAGATCAGATTTACTAAATGTATTATAATGTACAGTTGTAAATAGCAATAAATAAATATTAAAAAAAAAAAAGTTTCTCTAAATGATGGTTGTTATCTCTTTTGTTCTATAGCCCTGGTGAAAACCTGAAACTCAGGTCGAAACGTCGGCATAAATAAATATATTTTTATGTTTTCTTTGCTGACCCCGACCATCTTCTCCAATCAGTAATCTATGGTCAACTTTCTACACCTCAATATACATAGCATTAACTATATCATCACAATTTAATTAAATAATAGATGCATTTTTTATCGATAAATATATTAAAAAAATATTAAATTGTTCATCTTCAATATAAATGTTTACGTGCGCAAACAATATATTACTACTTTCGTTCCCATAAAAGTGTTTCCGATTTGGAAAATGTTTTTTCTTTTGTCCCCTATAATAATTATCAAAACCTTTTGTATAATTTATATTTATCCAGTTTTCATTGATATTAAAAAAAAATGTTAAATGGCTAATTATTTTTTGAAATTATATGCTTCTTTAAAGAAAAACTTTTTGAAAAATGCACACTTATCTGATTGTAAAGAACACTTAATTTTACATTGATTTATCGATTTTTTTCTTCTAAGTAATGTTGATAAACGTTAACAAAATAAAGAGGAATTAAAACAGTTTATGACGAAGGAGCAAGAAAATGTACAGCCCACATCCTCTGCTCCTACAGCAGGAAACTTGCGAACACTCAGAGAAGAGACTTTAAAATGTAGAATATAGAGGACTTGGGGCGAGGGTCGACACGTCGCTCCCACGCTGAGCCAAGTTTTAATCCGCAGCGACCAACTTCTTAATCAGAGAGCGACAAGAGAAGGTTAGAGGATAATCTGCTATACCAACCAGCGCTGCCTCTTGTTCTCCATAACGCTATAAGAGGGTTGGCTTGTAGCCCGAGTAGAAGCTTGCACAACATAGAGCTCTTGAGAGGCAAGATACATAATCCAAGTCGAACAGGAGACCAGTAAATTAAGATTTATCTCTAATACGATAGAGATGAAAGAGATTACCATATAAAATATTTAATTTTAAATTTTCAATTAGGTTTTAAACCACATTCAACGTATCCAAATAAAAAAATCTTAATTTGAGTGCTAATAGACATCAGTGCGTTTAATTAGCTTAATTTGAGTGCTAATAGACATTAGTACGTTAATTAGATCCTGAGATTTTTTTTTCAAAATAAATTCCCTAAAATAAGTTTTGATTTTTCAGTGCACTTTATAGTTAAATGTTGCTTTTTAAAAGCTATATCTCGGGAACTATTGAGCTTAAATAGCTCTATTATCCCTCATATTTTAGCAAATGTGCTCAAATTTAAATGACATTCTCTTAGGTTTTTTAGAGTTGTTGGTAGTTTTAAAGATATAGAGTTCCGAATGAAGAATTAATTTTTTTTAACGTTTCGAAACAACCGCCATATTTATTCTCTTTACCTATACATGGCAGACTTATCAGTTTTTACTAGTAATGATACACAGTTTTCATTAAAGTAATCAGAAATTGGTACTGAAGTTTCTTTAAGAAATATTGCATTTTAAAAAATTGTACATTCAATTTGATTTTTCAGTAAATTTTTATGAAATATTCCGTTTTAAAAAATAGTATATCAACAAACTTTGAACGTAAATAGCTCTATTAGGGCTCATATTCTAGCAAATTTATTCTACTTTAAATTATGTTCTATTTTGTTTTCAGGTGGCTTAGGTTGTTTATTAGATATAGATCTCTGAAGAAAAAAATGTTTTTTAACATCTTGAAACAGCCGCCATTTTTATTTCCCAAAACCATACCTTGCATACTCATCAATTTTGACTACTTATTACACATAAGATTATCATTCTTATTTTTCATTAATATTGCCAAAATTGGGATGTAGTAACTGACCTTTTGCTCCACTTGAACTCTTGGACTAATGATTTAATTCGAAATAGCTTAGCACTCTGTTAAAAAACTTAAAAGCTAGAATTTACAAAATTATTGTCCTTCCCACTGTTCTGCACGGATGCAAAACCTGGCATCTTACACTTAGTTAATGTTACAGCCCATTAACATTTTTGAAAATAAAGTATTACGTAAAATATTCGGACCAAAATTAAGTTAAAGTTAACCGGAGAATTTAGAAGGCTACACAATTCTGAATTGAGGGATCTATACCTGGTATATATAATTCAGGTTGTAGTAGTGTGTTAAATAAGAAAGGGCATCACTGGACAAATGTGTTTAGAGAACGATTGGGTATGAAGTAAAGAGGCAGGGACTGGAAGCGCTACTGGAGGAACTCCGAGAGAGAATCAGCGAGACTCTAAACTTATGGAAGAAAGTACTGGGGGAGGAGTGGAATGAACGGTGAGTAGCAAGCCAGAAGGGCGCTACTTTGAGAAAATTCTTCCCCATCGTACTTTCTAGATTGAAGGCTAAGTGGGTCCTCCCGGATTATCGGGTCTCCTGAAACAGCATGTACATGTAGTAGTAGGGGCTAGGAGGGCTGGACCAGCCTGGCAACTGCAGGAGGCACCCAGACGGGAGATGTGCATCAGGAAGACTTCCCGAACGGATGCATTGGACAAGGTGCAGCCTCATCAGTAAGGCGCTCAACCTAGCGCTGGGCTGCACCACAGTTAAAATTGTTCCCAATAATTAAAAGGAACCCTCCTAAGATTATTATTGTAATAATAATTTTGGAAAAAAAATGAAATAAATAAAAATTGTTGATTATTGGAAGCAGTGGCTTGCGCAAACCCCAGCGCACTACACCCCTGCTGCCGCACTTCGAATGCTAGAAATGGCAAGGGAGAGGGATAAAAAAAATGGAACGATTGGTGATATCGGCAACGAACCTCCGGTTTTGCAAATCCTTTATTATTACCGCATTTTTGCGGTTTACTGATTTATTTCTCTGTGTTATATAATTTTGAATATTTATTAATATGATGACTATCGATCACACTTAAACTTAATATCATTTAATTTTCTTTGGCTTTCTATTCAAAACAACTTTGATATACTTTATAAATCGGTTCGTTGGTAATATCTACCCGATTTGTTTCGTCAAGCCCTCTTTAACCCTCCTTCCATTCCTTCGTCTCTAAAGGGACCAACTTAAGAGCTTGTCTGAAAGGTAGGTTCTATTCAACCGGTAAAAAGCTACTGAATATAAGGTTTTGATATATAAAGTCGTAAATCAATTGCCATTCCTTTTTGATCTGTATTACCTCAATATTCAACTAATAAAGAAGCTTTTTTAATTAACCGAATGTTATAAAATCATTAAAATTTTTTAAAGAGATGAAAGATGTTGCCACAGCTCATTACCTGTCCTTCTAAAACCGACATTTCCAGTTAAGAAAGGATTTTTTGTACATTTTAAGCGATCAAGGGTTTAATATTAAGGTTAAAATACTTTAATTTTAGTTTGGTGTTCTAAAAAAAAAAAAACATTGGTTAGCACCATCAACTATATAATTTAATATACAGAAGATCTCATCACAATATTAATCCAATTATTAATAAAATCTTACGAGCACATAATTATTAAAAAATAAAAAAAAGTGTAAACTTTTTTACCCCTCCCCCTAGTAGTAATAGTAATAACATTCAAAGTTTCCAAAAAAAATCTGATATTGGTTGAGAAACAGAAGAACCATCATTTGAAACAAACTTAAAAAAAACAAACTAGAAGTTTGGTTTAAGCTCACACTACGAAATTCAACCTACTATTTACATGTTTAATATGCTTAATACATTGAAACTGATCAAAAACAACTTTTCCTCGCTTTTGAGTAGGAGCATATTTTTATTAATTAATTATAGTTAATTTATCAGCTCTAAAAGAGGAAAGCAAGAACTTTAGAGATTTACCAAGAGAGCCTAATTAAAAAAAATGAATTATAGTGCAAATAAAAATATACATACGTAACCAATGAAAAATACATAACTGAAGAGAAAACAAATAATAATAAAATTAAAATTTACCAATAAATATACTAATATATCCGAAAAAAATGATTTACGAATAAGTTTTATACCAAGTAAAAAAATTAATTAATTAAAATAATAATTACATAAGTTTAATAAATGAAAAATACAATTTTTATATTTTTGAAATATTCTTTCTAAGTGCTAAACATCAATTATCTTTATACACAAAATAATTAAAATTACCTTTATACATATTTTTATATTTACATTATTTTTATATATATTGAATATTTTTTATGCATAATAACCTTTAAATATATTTTTTTACGTAAAAAATATCTTTTATGAATATAAAATTACCTTTATATATAGTATTTGACTTTATCTTATTACATAATAAATAATAAAATATGATAAAGTAAGAATTATATTGTAGCGAATTTATAATAGTATACAATATTATAAAATTGATATTAATTGATCATTTTTGTCAGCAGATTAAATGAAATGAATTTTCAGGAGTTTTCGTGTGCCAAACTGATATCAACGACGAACAAAAAAAAAATCAAATTTTTTTTCTTGTAAATCTTTTTATTTCGTAGACTTTTTTGATCTTTATACAAACGAAGGTCAGAAATTTGAATTTTTTTTTTAACTGGCAAGGTTCATATGGCCTCCAACAGCTTGATTGGTCAGTTCGATTCAAATGATATGATTCTCATTTGGTATAGAACAAACATAATCTGTTTTAGCATAAAATTTTCTGTAACTTATGCTACATAAATTCAAAATCAAAGATCAATTTCCTTCGTTGGCTCCAAAAACCTCCCCAATCTTCTGTACTAATAACCTTTCGTTCCTTTACTTGAATACTAACATATCTGAAAAACAGAAAAAAATTGAATTTATATAATTTTGACGTATTTAATAAATACTATGGTGGACTGTGGCTACTTCCTGTATTGAGGTCGTCATTCAGACTTTCCTAAAGGTATTGGTGTTGTTACAAATTAACTCCAGCCTACAGTAATATCTATGGAATGCCTCAAACAAAAATAAATACAACTCATTTTTTCAGACGTGCATTCATTGCAAAGCAGAGATATGTTGAATTATTTTGAAGTAATGTACTGTCTCTATGTGGGAGTGGGTAGCTTAGTGGTAAGGGACTGTGCTACTAACTTCAAGGATCCGGTTTGAATCCAGCTGTGGCAGCTAATTATTTTCTGTTTCACTGTAGCCGTGAGTCAGCCCTGTGTGTTCGGGAGCCTTCCGACGTCCACCCAGCTTCATTAAGTGGTTAGTGTTAGCCGTAATTGGTAAAAATCTGGCGATCTAGAGAGGTTTTGACCAAATCACCTCCTTGCACAGCCGTTGATCTAGTAACAGTCCTTACAAGATACTGCACCCCTGACCCTTCATGGTTTTTAGCTTTACAGATTTTTTTTTCAAATTTAATTTTAGGTGTTTGCTGTTTCTATTGTACATTTATATGTTCATAAACTTTCCTCTTCTGGGGATGATAATATTAACGTCAATTAGCGACACGAAATCTGGTTAATTATTTATTGATGTTTGAAAATATTAATGATTTGTTTTTGATAATATTTCCACTGTATTAGAAGCGTAATGGATTTCGTTTATAGCAGGATGGATTCAATTCACATCTCAATTTTCCTGAGCGCGAAATAGCTTCCTTGACGTAACGGTATCCTTTTAATATGTAAATGAGCCTAAAATAGTCCGGCAGCCTTCGAGGAGCAGTCCTTGATCATTGTGGTGTGGCAGGGTGCTAGCTCTCTCAAGGTCCTTATTGGTCTCCAGTTATTTGGAATAAAGTTTATCTCGAGGAGAAGAAGGTAAGAAGCGCAGAACAATAAGTGATACTTATTTTATAGTATGTATTATGTAAAACAAAGAGTATGAAAATTATGAAGGAAGACAAAAAATATCATATAAGGCAAAAAGATTTTTTTTTTTTTTAAATATCATATAAGGCAAAAAGACTAGTACATATAGGCAAATAATGAAAAATTAAAATTGAGAATGAAAAAGGTAAAAAGATATTATCAAAAGCTTGAAAATATGTAAATAAAAATATACAATTGAAATTAATAAATTTGAAGAAGATATTTTGGACCGTATGAAGTAGATTGGAGGAAGATAGTCCGGGTGGCGGTCAATAAAGGTATCAAAATAGTAAAAGAAAACTATTTATTGTTAACCAACGTTTCGCTCCACTTTGGGCTGTCAGATTGAAACAAGATAACAACTAACTAGTGTTTTGTTCTTTATTCTCTGGGATAAAGTTTCAAAAATCAGCAATAATAGATGAATTCATACTCCAAAGTCTTCCCTCCCAAAGCAATTCATTTACCGCAGAATTAAATATCAGGATATCTACATGTAGTTGTGAGTTACATGTAGAAAGTGTAACGTACAACTAACTGTTAAACATATTCTGATATGACAGATTCCACGCCGTTTTTCAATTTCAGGCGCTTTTTAAATATTGCTCGATTAAACTATCTTAATGTCTCCTTTTCTCGATGTAAGCAAATATTTTGGAAGTGATAGAGGACCGTCGCTCCGTGGGGGTCTTAGTGAGGCGGGTCCGACCGGGAAGGAAGGTCTTTTTTTTAGTTATGATGTCCTCTTGTGAGATTGTGCCATGTCGTACATCGACCAGCCTACTCGCTATAATTGTCTGTTGGAGAAGACAGATAATAGTACAAGAGCCCAAGAGGAGAAAAAAGGCAGTTATCTCACCCCAATTTTTGATTACTTCGATGAAAACTATGTATAATTAATAGTCAAAATTGATGAGTCTGCCAAGTATAAGTAGGGGGAATAAAAAATGGCGGCTGTTTCAAAGCGATAAAAAAACTAATTTTTCATTCGGAGCTCTATATCATAAAAAGTAGGAACAACACAAGAAAACCTAAGAGAACGTCATTTAAGTATGAGTAAATTTTCTGAAATATGTGCCCTAATAGAGCTATTTACGTTAAATAGTTTTCGAGATATAGCTTTTTAAAAAGCAACATTTCATAAAAATGTTGTATGGTACGTACTGAAAGAGCATTAGTTAGTGAATTTATTTTGAAAAGTTTATATCTCAAAAACCATTTGACGTACAGATGTCTATTAGCACTCAAATTAAAGCTAGTTTAATGAGCTAAAAAGTAGTTTATGATGTTTTATCTTCGTAGGAGTAATAGTTTACATGAAATTTGCTAAAATAAATTGATTTATAGTTGTTCGGACAAATCGGAGCTTTAATTTGAGTGCTAGTAGACATCTTACGTCACATAGTTTTTGAGATATAGAATTCTCAAAATAAATTAACTAACTACTAATTTTTCAGTAGATTTTTAAGAAATTTTCCTTTTTAAAAAGCTAGATATCGAGAACTATTGGACGTAAATAGCTCTTTTATGACTGATATTTCAGAAAATTTATTGTTCTTTTAATAATGTTCTCTTAGATTTTCTAGTGTTGTTGGTAGTTTTTAAGTTATAGAGCTCCGAATGAAAAATTAGTGTTTTTTTAAGGTTTTGAAACAGCCGCCATTTTTTACTCCCCCTACCTGTACTTGGCAGACTCATCAATTTTGACTAGTAATTATAGTTGTTTACTAGTTTACATTAAAGTAATCAAATATTGGGGTGAGATAACTGTTTTTTTTCTTCCCGGCTCTTGTACAATAAGTGAGGCTACCACGGAGGGCGGGGGAGGATGGTTTCACTTCGTTATTCAGTTTCAGGTGCTTTTCTTACAGTCTCCTCTTCCCGTTTGAAGCAAATATTTCCAAAGTGATATAGGACCGTCGCTCCCTGGGGGTCTTAGTGGGATGACCCCGGTCGCGAAGTATTACCATTATCATTTGGCAACTATATTAAAGGATAATAGTCCTCACATACCGGAAATATTTTATCATCTTTGGAAATCAAATATGTACGTATACATATTATTAATTTAATCTATATACAGCTTTATCATATCACTTAATGTCACCTATTGTTATCTAGTAATTTTTTTTTTCAATTTCTTTCAATTTCTATATTTTCTATTATATATTATATATTGTCTATATTTCCCTACTTTAACAATTTCTATGACATCAGATAATATATTGTAGTATAGATACAATCATATTAGGAATATTTCCAAGTGGAAAGCTCAGTCAGTATGTATAGACGAACATCACCATCGCTGTGGATTACTTTATATTATATTATTTTTAATAAATCTTAGATTGTGTATTATCTCACAAATTTATTTTTATTATATCTTTTATACCGTTTTATTACTTACTTATCTCATTATTTTTAGGTGGTTGAACATACTTTCCTTATCATGTACAAATACTTGACCGACTGGATCTTAGATTTAATTTTGAAATAACCTATCTCGGGCTATTTTATAAAGGCCATACTATAAATAGACCTTTTTCTAGGAAGAATAAAAGTATAACAATGCCTGAGTAGTAACAATCATTCCACCAGTAGTTGAACTTTTGTGATTAGGTTTTAGAAGTTGGTAAGGAATTGAGTTGTGGCCTCCTCTTCTTGGAATGCCTCAAAACGTAGTTAACTTAAGTTATATATAATTGTAGTTAGCAGGAGAAATCAAGTTATGGAAGTTAATTATTACTACTCCTCTTTAAAAGTCCCAACCAACAATTATGTAAGAAGAAGTTGATTTTTTTTTAATTATTTTTTAGATGGATGGCTATAATACATATACAGTAAACTAGTTATCTAATGAAGAGAACATTACAGTAATTTGTAAAGAAACTATATTTTGTTTTAAAATCAAGACAGATTCTAAAGGCTAGCTTTACAGAAATATAGTTGAATTTTAGGCAGAGCTGGGCGAAAATTATTCAATTCACAGAGGACAAATAAATTTTAATTCGGATATTGTATTCATGAATTTTATTATTTTAACTTTTCTGATATAACATATTAGGGTCCCTTTTTATGTTTTAGAAGATGCAGAAAATGAATGTTTAAGGCCCCCTCAAACATATTCAATAGCAGCTAAAAATGCTGCCATCTAGTGGCAAACAAATGAAGTAGCAAGATGAGTACCCACTGAATAAGAGGACAGTTACCATATTTGTGAGAACAAGCCCATGGATGGGTGAACACTGGGCGTGGGCTAGACAGGGGGGAGCAGGGAGATTCCGCGGCTCCCCCCTAGATTTTTGGGACCCAAGAAAAAAAAGAAAGAAAATAGTAAACTTATTTGACAGATTGATTTAGTTAATCAAAGATGGCAACCATCCCACAAGAGGTGGTTAATGTTTTTGCCAGCAATCCCAGAAGGCTGCTCTCCTCTCATAGCAAACCTCTTCCTCCCTTAAATGTTTGTATTTATTGAATATATTTATGTACAATAATTAAGTTTACATTCGATTATCAAATTTTATTTTCAATAATTTATTGTGATTATGGGTAATAAAAATTGAAAAGTCAATTTTTATTACCCATAATGAAATGATTGAATTTTATGAAGTAGAAATAAGTGGGAGAAAAGAGGCAGGACAACTAGACCAGGAAAAAAGGGCATTAAAGACAGAAGCGGTAGAGGTACAGAAGTAAGAAGACGGGCTAGAGAAGAGGATGGACTTGGAGAAGTCCTAAGAAGGGCTCTTCAGAAATGGAACTCCACGGCTTAGACGTCACCGATGAGTGGCAACACATGACATCCCTGAGTTAACTCGGCGTAGGCTGAAGAGGAGTTGGATGAGGGACCTCCTACTGTAAACAAATAATTTACTTAGCGTTTGGAGAATGCACCACTGGGTGCTGCCTCCCTCAAGCCAAGCACATTTGCTGATTGTAAACTACATTTACAAGTGTAAATAAAAAATTGTAAAGATATAAAAAAAAAAAAAACTATACTTGTAAGAGTTTCCCAAGAAGTAAAATATGTCTTACTTCCCTTCGGAGTTACATACAAGCAGTTATCGATCAAGTTATCATCCATCCACATAATTATTTCTTTTTACTGACTACAATAAATAATGTGGCCTATTTTTTATTACGATCTAGAGAGTCGGGCATGGTGAGGGAGTGAAAAAAACATTTTCAAGTACTAATTGTAAACCTATTTTGGAGGTAAAATATAGCCTCCATAGTAGAAGTGAGTGAAATAGTTACAATTTTTTTTCTAACGACTGTCACTCACGTTAGAGATTGAAAATGAACCAGACCTATGATTTACACATTTTTCGATAATGACCCATTTGTAATTTGATATTCTTGGAAGACTCAGAATAAGATAGATTCTCCAGTTCAATGAAGACTAATGAATTAAAATAGTTTTCATTAATATCCTTACAAGTCTAAAAGCTTATTTAGTAAGAAATAAATACAAATTCTAGAATACAATGTCAATACAAATTATTCAATTAGTTTACGATTTACAATTATTTAGAAATGAATTAATTTAATATTTTATTGCGTCCAAGGATCGCTCAGATTTATTACAACAGATTAAAAAAACAGTTTTATTTATTTGTTACTTTTATAATCTTTTGTTAGCTTAACCTAGTATAAGAGCCTTGGTTCTTAATAAATTGTTTTAATTATTTTTTATTTCATTACTTTTTTTTTAATGTAGCTCGGACCATCTCATAATTAATTCTGATTCACAGCCAGCTATTTAAATATCAAATTAATATAATAATGTACATATTAAGATGATGATGGCAGTTGCTTAACAATCTCGTCAGTGCAGCTATGATTGAGTTAGCTCCTGCCTTCATACTCTCCAATTACAATACAAAAAATTTCCTATTAGAATGGACTTAGGAAATGTTCTAGAATGTTTTAGCTATTATTATTATTATTACTATTATGTAGCTAATATTTTTTGCCTTAAGCTATAAGAGGGACTAAATGATAATTATTAATAAAATTTTAATCAATTGTTTAATTTACAGAAGTTTTATTTCTGTCGGTAAATCAGAATAGAGCTACAATGATTTTGATTTTGTCGATAGGCCTGATATCTATTGTAACTTGAAGAACTGTTTATTACCATTATCCGGTGTTTTTCTTTCTTAATATTATCTGTGACTATAACCTTATTATTGTTGTTTGAGGAAGACTCCTCAAGCATTTTTTAATGGGACTTTGAGATGCTGCGCTCTATTGGCAAAAACATGAAAGTGTAGAGTTTTTAGCCATATTGGGCTGTACAGGTAGAAGAGCAAACACATTTTCACCTACTGTTCTACGACGCAACATGAGTGAGTAGATCTTCACCACACCCAGGCAAGAGGGACGGCGGCAAGATGAGACAAGAAAAGAGGAAGAGAGACACCCGTCTTTATGTTCCATCGAAACACTAGAACTTATAATACCTTGTATTATTACTTGTAAAATCAGTCTTATCAATAGTCAAAATTAATTTCAATTTTAACAACTATTTTGTAAACTCTTTTGGCAAAACAAATATAATCAAATGTTTTAGGACTATAAAAATAATAGAGGGTTTATTTTTATTTTGTTCTACAATTACTATAATTAATTTTATTTCAAATACAGTCCACTCCAGGGATACCAGCAAATTATAATTAATTCGTGTAATTTCCCCCAACTATGAAACCCGGGGAATACTTGAATTATACAATTGTCATCCTCATAAAATTTAATGAAGTTTAATAAAGAGTGTTAAATAATATTTTTAAGGAATCATCTTGATACATAAATAATAAATAACTTTGTAGAAAATAATCCAGACAAGTAATGTATCTGTTGTGAACTTGCTTCCCATGGTATGAAGTTACATTACATTGTGGAAATATAAGAATTCCGTACCCCAACTGCTATCTGATCCCATATCTCTCTTTTACTATCACCAAAAGGCAATTACCACATTTAACGAGACTTAAAGATACTGCAGACAAACACACTGTCCTGTGTTCAGCGCTTGGTAGTTATGGCTATAAAGTGAAATATGCAGATGTTTTTATTCATATATACAAATTTATTTTTAGAACATAAAAAAGGGCTCCTCTTGTGTGAAAAAAAATATAAGCTCTAAAACTTTGACCTTTAGAATCGGATATGAACAGAACGTTTAACAAAATAGGGAGATTTATTTCGAACTCGGAACAAATAACACCCAAAGATTAATTGTGTATTCTTGCAACAACGGCAATTGGTGCCTTTATCAGTTATATCCATATTTTACTGGCATCTCAGTCTTTGAAAAAATGTCTAGTATGTATATTTAAATCCACATTTTAAAAGTTACATTTCGGCCTCACTGACATTACTAAATTTCTAACAAATACTTAAAGAATTAGCACAAAAAAAGAAACCGTTTAAACCAGTCTATCTTGATGAGAAATAAATTCCTGTTTGGAATTTGTTTCTCATTACTTAAACCTTATCTTACTTAAACACATCTATGATATGTTAAATGTAATAGGTATATGGTTGTGAGCAGCATACTTTAAAGTCCACCTTAAATGTCAAATGCAGAGGAGCTCATAGCGGATTTTCTTGACAACTTGTTTTTAAACCTAGTAATTGTAGAATGATAGTCCTGATGGCGGTCATTAAAGGTATCAAAATAGTAAAAGAAAACTATTTATAGATCATACACAATCTATATATCAACTTAATGTACACACCACGTCTAATCGATTGTCCAATACTCATTATTATAGTTTTACTATTTACTATTTTTATCCACATTGTTCTAATTTTCTCTTAATTTATTATACTTCCTCCCAATTTTCAGGATTTATATTTTTATTTTATAACTTTATTTTTGTTAATATAAACTTTTTTTGTCTCTATCTCTATACTGTATGTAATATCTCATACATGCACTCCAACATTTATCTCATATATTCGCGTGTTGTGATATTAGACAAAATATTTGATGATTCTGTCATTTTACTTATCTATATATTATAAAAAAATCTTACCCAATTTGAAAGTTAGTGAAGAAGTGGGGAAATTTTATACTTGAGAACGGAAGCTCGACTTGGCAGTTGACATCTCTGTTTCAATCTAACAGCTACTCCTCTCTATGTATTTTACTTGCTACTGTATTTTACTACATAGTAGGCTACTACGGCCTCAGTAGAAGAGCAAGATTTATTTTGTAGTAAGAGCAAGTTGTTTGCACAGCTATGTAATGTTTGTCATATGCAGCAATGAGTTGTACCCACTGCTGGGAACACCCGTATTGTCTAATAGGCAGGGTAGGCTGATAAATAAATAAATAATACTTGCTACTACACCTCACCTTTGCCATATTTATTTCACTTTCTATTTACCTTTCTACAACTATCTCTTTGCCATATGTATAACTGGTTCTAACGAATATTCTTCTGCAATTTATCACCCGAGTTGACACTCCTCCTATATGTATTATTCCTTAAATTATTATTATTTATTTTATATATTTTATAAACAAAACAGAAAAAAATCTATTTATTAGTTTTATTTTCGTATTTTCTCTGTATATTTATTTTAATATTTTGTGAAAGCAGTGTATATGCATAAGAAAGAACAAGCCAAACTTTATGAACAAATGTTTAATAATAATAAAAAAAATATATGTACACAAAATGGAAAGGGAAAAAAAAGAATCTTACCAAACAAAAAAAAAACAAAAGAACAAATAAATAAAACTTATAGACCGTCTCACTCCTAGTGCGCTGGGGTTTGCGTACGCCACTGCTCCCAAAAATCAACAATTTTTATTTAATTCAAATTAATTATTGGGAACAAATATTTAATGTGGTGCAGCCCACTCTCTTCGAGCTTCTCCGGTAGCACTTCTAGTCCCTGCCTGAGAATGTTTTACAAATACCCTTCGATTAAACTATATTATGTAAATGAGTCCAAGTTCGTGAATCGCCTACTCTCTTTTTTTATTTAATACCAGATCGGGTTGGTGGGCCTTACATGGTTGATGGAAGAGGTACAATTTTTATTTTAACAATTGATTATGGGAGGTATAGTCTCATATAAACGACACCCCTAACTATATACAATGTTATAAATAAAAAAAAAAAAAAAGATTAAAATGATAATTCTTAATAGAAGATAAAAGAAACGTTAGTGCCAAAAACAAGGACATTTATAGATTTAACAAAATACATAATTGACTTCTAATGAAAAAAAAAATTGAGAAAAAGATGAAGAGAAAAAATATATATTAAGATAAAATAAAATATTAGAGTTACAATAACAGAACTGATAAATATAGAATTTTTAACAGGATGTCCTGCAGCAGCCTGGGCTTCAGTCTTCGGGTTGTGGTTGGGTTTCCCAAGTTATAGGTCCCTGCTTCTTTAACTGTAGCCTACTCTCGAAAGTATGAAACTGACGAAAGCAAAAAATATGTTTTAGAATAATTTAAATTTCCAGTATGTAATAATTTCTTTCATTATGTTTTGGTTTGATATTTTTGTGTGGAACGAGTATGATAGGCCTTAAACTCTGATCATTATCTGACATAAAAAACGAATCACGAGAACGATTGTATTAGATCGTCAAGAGATATTTAAGTTATGGAGTTTCATTGGTTGGTAACAACCGAACAAATCTTAAGGTGTCCTTACAGGTATTGTAAATTCAGGTATCGTTCATTTTTTATTTAACATATCATAAATATATATTTATAAAGACATTATAGGTCAAGATTATCAAATTTAA
>NW_027111296.1:1049079-1077647 GCF_000696795.3 Halyomorpha halys | reverse complement strand
TAAATATATATTAAGAAGTTTCTGACAAAATTTAAGAATGAAATGAGAATTTATAGGTTATGTTTCAATCCTTATCTAGTTCCACCCATCCCAACAATCCACCTCGAAGGTTGAAACGGCAGTGGCCAAGAGACTTATTGTAGAATAAAAATGGGAAATTAGAGCCTCACTCAAACTCAGCCTCCACTGGCTCATTACCAGAGACGCGGTGAGAGGGATGCACTGGGATCTTGAAGGGCCCTGTTCTGAGTGGGGGATTGAGTGGGCTCGGGGATCCTCAGTTTGAGAGTGTAAATATTGTATATAAAAGTGTAGTCACATCTAATCTAATCCGGTGATTATTTTATTTTATTATTATTACTTTTTCTTTTCATGTACATAGTTTGAATTTTATCCTCCTGTTTATATATATTTAGAAAGTGATTTTATTTATTTTTATGTAATTTTTTTCATTTACTTATTTATTTTATTTTGTATTTATTTATTGTTATTTTTTTTTTATTTTAGTATGAATGTGATCTATTACCACTATTACCTATTGCCCAATAATGGCAGATGTAAAATTTATCAATGAAGTTTTGAAATAAAATAAAAAAATAGGTTATGTTTCCTTTCACTTAGCCTATCTTTATTTTCTTTGTTGTATAATGGAAATATAATGTAATAGTCAAAAACAGTGAAAAGAACATACAAGCGTGTGGAAATCGACGTTTGGTGCTTGCTTTGTTTACCAAGCATTTGTACAAGTCAATGCTTTGCGGCAAATGACAAACGTGTAGATCCTGCATTACGTACTACTTTCAGGTTATTGTCCTCTTGCGTTCCGTTATGCATTTGAATCTCATTCGTTAGAACAATGTGCCTAGCCCAGTCCTCATAGTCTATTCCTATTACAGGTTAGGAGGCCATATTATGAAGTACAAGAGGGAATTATAATTTTTTTTTTTGTTGAAAGTTAAATATTTCCAGTAAGAATATTAATTGACCGTGTGTATAGATGAATGGAATATGGTCCGGCTGCGGTAAAAAAAAACTCAAATAGTATAATTATCTACTATTTGAGTTTTTTTTTACCGCACCGGTACCATATTCCATTCACTTAAATATTCTTAGCAACTTGACTTGCAGATGCACAATGTGCATATTAGATAAAATTTAGGAAATTTTAGGGACTGATTCCATTCCTCACAAGTGCCCAAGAGGAAAAAAAAAGGCAGCTCTTTTACCCAAATTTTCGATTAATTTAATAAAAACTATGTGTAATTAATAGTCAAAATTGATAAGTCTTTTAAGTATAGTTATGGAGGATAAAAAATGGCGACGGTTTAAAAAGAAAATATTCCGAGCTCTATATCCTTATCCCTACCAGCAACACTACAAAATCTAAGAAAACATCATTTAAAGTAGAGTAAATTTACTACAATATGAGCCCTAATAGAACTGTTTACGTTCAGTAGTCTATCTATTTATATCTCTGAAGAACCATTCGACGTACTGAGCCCAGTTTCATAATGAAAGCTAATAGTATCAGTTCATGAATACTATTATAAAAAGTTCAGTGAACAAGTACTGATACTTTCAGTTTCTACATACAACATTAGTGATATTATAGGAGTTAAAAAGTAAAAAATTACAAATCACCCCTTATTGTAAATGTCAACAAAATTGTACCAAGTACAAACTAAAAGATTAATAAATGGAATATGGTCCGGGTGCGGTCAAATTAAACTCAAATATTAATATTTTGTACTATTTTTATTTGAGGAAACTGTTTTGACGAAAGTCAAAGTCAGAGTCACCATTCAGTTCATCAAAAGATTAATAGTATTATATATATATATATAGTTGACCCTAAAGATTTAGATATAAGTAGATGGTCAGAGTTGCGGTCAAAGTTTACTGTTGCCATTGTTACTTATTTTTTATTCTTATCATTGTATATTCAGTTTATTTTATACTGATACTATTTTATGTCTTCCTTCCTTTTATTTATATGTAATTTCTTATTACTTTATTTTTACATAATATTTATCCTAGCTTAAATTACCTTATTGTATCTTATTGTTGTAATATTCTTAGTTTCCTTTTTTTTTTGTATCTTTTTAGCCCTGATGAAGCCCTGCAAACTGGGCCGAAACGTCAAACATTAAAATAGTTTTAAACTATTTCTTATTTTTTTGACCGCAACCCTGACCATCTACTTATATCTAAATTAATAGTATTAGTTTGAACTTTATTATGAAACCGGGCCGAGATGTCTATTAGCACTCAAATTTAAGCTAGTTTAATATATTATAATGTAGTTTATGTTACTTATCATTAACTTTGTAGGAGTAGTTGCATTTATGATAATCGCGTATTAATATGAATATATCCAAATAACTAGAAATTAATTTATTCTAGCAAATATCACGAAAATTACTACTCCTGCGTAGATTAATGATATAAACTACTTTATAGTTCGTTAAACTAGCTTCA
The DNA here is from genome assembly GCF_000696795.3 of Halyomorpha halys. Classification (NCBI taxonomy): domain Eukaryota; kingdom Metazoa; phylum Arthropoda; class Insecta; order Hemiptera; family Pentatomidae; genus Halyomorpha; species Halyomorpha halys. The sequence continues at coordinate 1,075,169 of NW_027111296.1, read as the reverse complement.
ATTTGAGTGGTAGTTGACATCACTCACTGGTCCTGAAATATATTGTTTCATACATCAAAACTAGAAATCATAATTTATTTAAGAAGTTAACTTAAGTTTGTCCAAGTTCAGCAGTCGTGTGGAGGCAATTTAAAATGACACATCATCGAAATTGCAATAAACGTAATTATCTACCTGCTGGGTTGGCTAAGAACTCATACTGACCTGACGTACACGTCAGAATTTAATGACCGTGAAACCAGGCGACTAATTATGTAAGATTTTCCAAACTGCTAAGCAAATGCTGAGAAAAGGATGATTGCGTAAGAGCTAAAGGATATCGAGGAAGTGCCTGACTCAGCATAACTCTCTCTCGTGAAAGTCGGCGAGTTATGAGAGAATTTAAAACAGCACCTACGAAGGAAAGTTCTGGCTGCTCCAGCTCCACATATCGTCGCCCTGACAACACTTACCGCCTTCGAGGAGTCATCTACGAAAGCGTCACGTCAGCTTCGTAGAACTGCAAAACTTTTACGAACTTTCTCGAATAATGACAAAGTAAATTGTTACCTCTGTATATTTGCATTACCCGGCACAACCAGTCATAGTGCCAGGAAAAGGATACATGTTTCGAACCTTCTCAGTATCAGTAAAAATAATAGCACTCAGAGCTAAGGGTTCTAAACCCTGTGCCCGCCTGACGTTACATGCGCTTGGGTACATATTTTGGGTACACTTTAAAGCCAGTTTGTACCATAGTTCAAGAAATAAAACAATTATATTACCTCAATTTCTTAGTAATTTAATGAAAAATGTGTATAATTATAAGTCAAAATTGATGTGACTGCCAAGTATAGTAGGAGAAATAAAAAATAGCGGCTGTAAACATAAAGTAATGAAAGTAAAAAAAAAAGTATTATTCTGAGTCCCATAAATTTAAAATTATCTACAATACTAAAAACCTAAAAGAGCATTAATTAAACAAGATTAAATTTGCCAAAATATAAGTCCTTAAAGAGCTGCTTTACGTTCGATAGTTCCCGAGATATACTTTTTTTAAAAAACAGTAATTTATAATAAATGTACTGAAAAAATAGTAGTTAATTTATTATGGTTAGTTAAATAGTGGTTAACTAATTTTATTAGTTATTTTATTTTATAGTACACCTATTGCTCAGGGACAAATTTGATGTGTATTAGCACTCAAATGAAAGGTTTTTTAATAAGCTTTAAAGTGGTTACTAAGTATTTGTGCTATACGAAGTTTATCTTCGTAGGAGTATATAAAATATTTACCAAATTAAATTCACAAAATATTAATTTTTAGTAATTCCGAAAAAAATTAATTGGTTTGTGAAAAAGTAAATCTCAGAAACAATTGTACGTAGAGATGTCTGCTAGCACTAAAATTAAAAGTAGTTTTATGTACTATGAAGTAGTTTATAATATTTATCTTTGTAGGTGTAGGAGTAGTAGTGATATTTGCTAAAATAAATTGACCTGCATAGTAGACGAGTCGAATCGGAAAGTATCGACTATAATATCAACTACAAATTATATTTTCTGTCGGAATCCTTCATTGAAAATAACTCTTTTAATTAAAAATTCAGGAGTCAAGTGCGCTAGAGAAGAACTGGACTAGGTTTTAAAAAAATATATCTCATTCTTATTGGAAGAAGATAGTTGACAGTATGAAGTAGAATTGTGGAAGATAGTCCGGGTGGCGGTCAATAAAGGTAAAAAATAATAAAAAAACTATTTAATGTTAATCAACGTTTCGCCCTACTTTGCAGGGCTTCGCCAGGGCTGATCTTGATTGAAAAAGGTTCACGACTGAATCTTCAACTTTCTTCAATCGGGATCAGCCATGGCGAAGCCCTGAAAAGAGTTGGAGTTAATCTTTGGTTAACTTTTTTATTTATATATTTATTTATTTAATGTCTATATTGAAATTTACAGCAATATGTATAAATTCAGTAAATTTGGTCTCAGTTATAATGGAGAGATGCAGGTGTGTGTAGAGAAATTACCCTCTCGTAAGTAGCACTCAAATGACTTTTTTTTTACATTAGCAGGTCTCGTGGCCAACTTCTTTTTAGGCACCTCGGAGGATTGTCTGGAAGAGGAAGCAAGGTTACAAACTAGTGGGTTTGGGAGGTTAGGGAGATTATAATGAAAGGAATGATATCTGGTTCGAACTAGATCGGTTATATATGGAACATCCAGGTCTTATCTATGATTTTATTTGTGACAAAGTAAGGAGCATTGAGGATTTTACGAAGGATTTTGGATTGTAAGGATTGGATACTAGAGAAATTCAAAGGTTTAGTGGAGCCCCAAAGCAGTCTTTTGTAATGAATTGGAAGTTTAGACCGTTTGTCCAGTAAGTGCTATAATAGACGAAATGGACGTGCAGCCTTTGGAGTGAGGATTCCAGGTTAGTCGTTTGTCCAGATGTAGTCCAAGGTAGCGAATCTATTTGGCAGGGGTAAGAGCAATATTATTAAAGGAAACTGTAGGGCAGTCAGTAGGTTTACGTCGAGGTGAAGGTGGTTTGATGGAATTTGATGGGATTTATTTTAATTAATATTATTAATTATTAATAATTAATTATTTTTTAAAACTATTTTGTACCTTTACTAACCGCCACCCGGGCTATCTTCCTACAAAATCTCATCCTCCTTTAAATCCTACAAACTTTAATTTAGAAATTTCAAAGCTCTTGGAAAAAAAGAGTGGTGTCAGTTGAGTTTTGGATACCCTGTGTATTTCTGAAACCTTTCTTGTTGTTTTGAGAAAGTAGAACTACTTTCACATTTTTTAAAAAAATATATCAGCATTGTTGATCAGAAAGTTCAGAGTGATATTCATAATTAAATTCCGTATCAGTGGCCAAATAGAATTGCTTTAAGATTGATATCTAGGAAGATCGTACAGAGATCTCTTCATTAAAATAATAATTATCGTGGCGAAAAATATCAACAATGATGATAAAGTGGTCCTGATTACGTATGCAAAGCTTTTTGGTAACGGACGACCAGTAGACAGGAATAAACCTTCTAATTAAGATTCACACGCATTGGCGCCGCCAATTAAAATTAGAAATCTTTACTGCTAAATTATTGCTGGAAGACAGGAACTGTTTAGATGTAGCCTATAGAGTGCGCTAGGGGGATTGCGGATACAGCCTCTAATTAGTGCTAATTATCTAGCAATTAGTATAAGATGAGATGTTTGTGTTCCCTTAGAAGTGGGTCTGTCTTCAAGATATTGACATTACAATAACTGTTATTGAACAGCAATATATTAATAATTTTAAATTATTTATAAGCAAACAATGTATATTTCAGTAATGAGTTTTTAAAAATTTATTTTATTAAAGAGAATTAATGCAATCTACCACAATATAAGGGCGTTAAGTATTAGTGTTTAAATACTCATGGATACAATAAATACAGAAGTAGAAGACGAGAAAAAAAATAGAAAAAATGTCAATAATAATAGTGCTCACAACAGTAGAAACCAAATATGGACCATTAAAAGCAACAAACAAATTTAAGTGCCTGGGCGAGACTACATGCAACGACGGTTCAAAAAAAGAATGTATGAAGCAATAAATAACCAAACTAGAGAAACCAACTTTTGCAACCAGTAACATGAAAAACCTGTCCACAAAACCGAAAATACGATACAATAGTCATTAAACCGGTAATAATATACGGGCAATCACATGCCTTCACAGTCAGGAAGAACTGAGGAGAATAGAACGAAGAATCCTAAGAAGAAGGCCCCAAAAGGACGTAAGAAGAATACAGGCTGAGACCAACAAAGAAATCTACTTAGACACAAAGGACCAACAAACAGAAATAAGGACCAGGAGACTGAAATTCCACGGAAATACGGTAAGAATAGCCCTAGAAAGACTAAACAAATAAATATTCAAAAAAATCCGAGTATACAAAAGTTCAGGATGATACATCAGATAGATGAAGGCAGAAACGGAAAGACTAGGAATATCGGACCAAGACTGTTTGGACGGAGAAAGATATAGGAAAAGACCGAAGGAAATCAAGGTTCTTGTAGGAAAGAGTAATTCGAAAAAAGGGGTCGCGTGGACAGAAGAAAGAAAACAAAAGGCACGCAGAGATGAGGGAAAAATCGAAGGAAAGAAAAAACAAGAGAGAAGCCAGAAGTAATTCGCGTGATCTCTAAGGCCGTTCAGTGAAAAAAATAACCAGTTCTCAGTTTTCGGCACCACTGAATAATAGAGAAATATAATTTGTTAATTAAAAATATTTTCACAATCTGTAATTTATTGTTAAGAAATTTTTATAGATTGTATTTTTAGTTCGTAATGTTTTTACTAACTTATTGTATAACTTTTTTACTTATTTTGTTTGTTTTTCCTGTCTAATTAAGCTAATCATCTCTGTATGTTTCAAAGCTAAAATAAAGGAAAGTAAATAATTAGAAGTTTTTATCACACTGTATTTCCCCGCTATTAAAAAGAAAACAAATAAGCTTTTATGGAATATTGAATAAAAATATCAAATAATTTTGACCGCTCTTAATATTTAGCAGTAATAGTTGTAACTTTTATAAAATATAACTTAAATTAAAATTTTACAACAGTTATAAATTGAACCCCCATTTTTATAGACAAAGCTGGAATCCCAACAGACTTCTGCACGAATCAACTAATAGACTGGAAGTACAGCTGGGCTCTGGAGCTTAATCCCTTTCTCTGATAGCTGTTTACTGGAATGGATTGTAGAGCCACAGCTGCCAGCCAGATATTTCTATCTTCTCTTAATGCTTCATCTGATTATAAGTTCCCAACAAATGGGAAAATAAAATTTATTTATTTCTTAACATACAAAAAGGGTTATTCACGATGTGTTGTTAACAACACATTTAAATGTAAAAAGTTTTAACATGTTAAATGCTACAAACATAGGATTGTAAGCAGCCTAATTTTAAGTCCATGTTATATACTAAATACAGAGGAGCACCTGGCGGATTTTCTGGGCAACTTGTTTTGTAACCTTGTAATCTTTACGAGCTTGGAGGAAGGAATATTATGAATAGGGTGCGCTTCCAGGGCGTGACGCCAGAGGGCGGTGTCTACTCCTTTCGTGGGCGTGGTATCCGCAAATATCCGGCATGCTATATTTGACAGTTGAGAGTTGCTGCCGCACCGCGATGCCAGAAATGGCTTGGCAGGGGAATTAAACCAAAAGTTGAGTTACTCATGCGTGCTCACATTTTGTTGTTGGTATTGGTTTTTGGAATCGCTATATTTATTAATATACAACTTTCTCTATTAGATCAGAAGTAATCATTTGTTTGAATCAAACTTTATATTTTAATATTTTCCTTCCATATAATTCCAGATCACCAGTTTGGATTCCGAACATCCCATTCAATGCAATGCCATCGAGCGGTTGATGTTGTCTCGTCTTCATTGGAGCGCGGAATGTACGGCTTGGGAGTCTTTCTTGATGTAGAACTGGCCTTTAGTTGAGTCTGGCACCCAGGACTGCTATTCAATATCCGTAAATTCTTACTCCCTACATATTTTCTCATTATCCGTTTTTATCTCTCAGACAGGTTATTTCAAGTAAATCTGCGCTTATTCATCCCTATTGCCTCAGTCTGCTGGTGTACCTCAGGGTAGTATCCTAGGTCCTGGCCTTTATAAGGTTTTGACAGCTAACATCCCAACCCATCCTAACACTATTCTCACCACGTATGCCGATGACACTTGCCTCATAACACTTCAGCTGCTGCCACTCATTAAGTTCATGAGGTATCTATACTGTCGATAACTTGTATTTAGTTGTGCTGCAAGTCCTTTATCTTGTTGGTGTTTTCTTCCAAAGTAAGCTTATGTTCATCATTGCCAATTGAAGGTAAAGGTTTTCCTCTGGGTTCATTATCCAAATCTTTGTCACCAGACTAACTTTTATCAAACTACCGGCGAATTTTTCGTTAATAATAAAAAAATTACTCGAAAATCGCATGTTTTCTTCGTTATATTTCTTGAAATCATACAGTGAGTAATCAATCGGAAAGCAAGCAAATATCATCAAAAAAAGGGGATTATTATAGGTTAATTATTATGTGTAAACATAAATGTAGTAAACTATAAAAGTCCACTTATCCCTATTTGAATTTCTGAAATAATAAAAAGAGATATTTCATACATATAAATTGTCTCAATATACATTTTAACGTATTTTTGATACCATATAAATAATAGTTAATCGTTTTAGTGCCATCAAAGTTATATATATATTAGGAGTTAGGGAAAAAATTTCAGAGTGACGTAAGAAAACGGAACTCATTTTTTGCTTTTGCAAATCAAAGTGATCTTGTATTATTAGTCTGAAAATTCAAAATTTTAGAATCAATGTTTTAAACTCAGCATGACTTTTAAAAGCCAACTAATAAACGGAAATGGAGAATGGAAAGTACCACTATGAAGTTTTATGTTTGTTAATTTAGCTGCCAATTCGGAAGGCTGTGTATTTTCCCTTGAATCGTGTTGATTTTTAGTAGTTGATATTAATAGTTCTTCCATTTCAATTGAAACCTATTTTCAAATGTCATTTCTTAGATAAAAGCTTCTAGGAATTCATTATTTCTTTATTTATGATGTTTAGAAAGTTTTCAAGGACACAAGATAACAACTGTTTATTGATAACTAATGAAGCTGCCGATTCCTGGGTGGAAACTTCTATTCAAATATGTTAATTAGGTAATAATATTTCAAACCATATTAATTTATTTTTCAGTATTTTTATTTATTATATGTATATTTTTTGTTTGACATGTTTGAACAGAATTGTACAGATTGTAGAGTGATTGGATTTATTTTGTAACAACCCTTTTAGGTTCTACGACGACCTCACTAAGTAATCGCAGAATACGGTACCTTCTTTTTTGGAAAATGCCCAATTCGATATAAAATCAAAAACATGATATTTTCTCAGATATGCTAATATGCAAAGCAGCGTTGTTGACCATTAATTCAATACTTGTGAGAGATTGTGTGTGCTAGCGCATACTTGTGAAGGCTTGCGTATGCATGTGAATGCTTATGAGAGTTTGCAAGTGCTTGCGTGTACTTTGCGAGATTTGATTGTGTGTCCTTGTATGCTTACGAAGGTTTGCGTGCTCTAGTGTTTGCTTTTATGGGCTTGTGAGTCCTTGTGAGTGATTGCGAGGGCTAGCAAGGGCTTGGATTACTTGTGATTGTTTGCGAAGTCTTGTATGAATCTTAAGAGGTTTTGCGAATGCTTCTACGTGCCTCTGTGTGTTTTTCGTGTAATTGTATATACTTATGAGTACTGTAAGGGCTTGTGCATGGTTGTGTGTGTTTTTCATGTACTTTTACTTGTGAGTTAAAGCTTTAACATGCTTGTAAACGCTTGCGAGTGTTTTTTTGTGAGCTTGTAAGGAATTTTGTGTGCTATTATGGGCTTGTGAGCTCTTGTGAGAGCTTTTTAGTGCTTGTTACATGCTTGCCAGGTTTTGTGAATACTTTTCTGTGCTTGTATGAGTTTTTGTTGGTGTGCTTGTGAGTACTAGTAAGGACATGTGTATGCTTGTGAATTCTTATGTGTACTTGTAACATATCTTACGGAAATGCTTTCTTGGTAGAAAAAAAATTATTTTTTTTACATATATTTTATATATATACATACATACCTATGCTACCCAGGTCAATCCAACAAATTTCCCTTCTTTGTTAAACATCCATTACAATTGTTAACAAAGAACGATAATTTGTTATATTGATCTGGAAAGAATAGCCTGCATGAAGCTGTTTTTTAAATGATTTAGTTCTAATATTGAATTATGATTGTCCCTGAGGATGGCCGAATTGGCCGAAACGTCGGACTTTAAATAGAATAAAAATGGTTTTAAGACTAAAATGGATAAAATTTTATTTATTTAAACAATATTAACCAGTCTCAAGAAAGTGTTAAGATTATAAACAACATAATTTTATGGAATTTTTCTAAAATTATTACGCAGATATAAAACATTTGATTATCAGTAATTCTTTTTATTATATTTTTAATTTCCATTAATGTTAGTAAAATAGTTTTATTAATATGCCATTTTATGGAATCTCAACTCCTCTTGAAAAATAATTTCAACATAACATTTATTTACTGTATTCTGCCATCGAGAGTTAGGGGGACTATCAATAACGGTGTGGATTTATGGTTCCTCAGGTTGTGTAAGTATTTGACTTGTTCACTGCTTTAGTATAACATTTTTTAGTTTAAGATGATCCTTATTAATGTTAAAAATCCAAACAATCTACTAACCAAAAAAAATAATGTATAACTATTTCTATATTTTCTTGTTTCCACTAAATCTGTACCTTAAAATGCGACCAATATTAATATTTAGAAGTTCCTTTATGAATAATTAATTACTATTTCTTAAAAATATAACAACTAATCAGTTTTTGTTTCGTATTATATGGAATATTATTTTTAAATAAACCTGTCTTGGTATTGGTATATAAGAAAATATTTTTTTTTTAATACTAATTTATTTATTGATATTTACAACTGTATACACATATATACAACAAGTAAATTTGCTGTAGGTGACATAGTGACATGATAAAAACATGTGGAGAATCTACCCACTGATAGAACTCCAATAACATTTCTAGAGGAGAAGATCTCGAGGCCATCTTCTTTTCAGACACCTAGGAGGATTATTAGGTAATGAAGGAGAAGCCAGGTTAGAAACAAGTGGATTTGGGTGGTTGAGAAGTTTATTATGGAAGGAACGGTATCTGGTTCTGGCCAAATCGGCAACATATGGAATATTGAGGTCCTGATGGATGACTTGATTTGTGACAAAGTAAGGAGCATTAAGGATTTTACTGGACTGTAAGGATTGGATTCTGGAGGAATTTGATGATTTAGTGGAGCCCCAAAGCTCAACTCCGTATGTCCAGATAGGCCTTATAATAGTCATGTAGATCAGTCTTTTGTAATGGATTGGCAATTTAGACCGTTTGTCTAGTAAATGTTGCAATAGTCGGAATCTACGAGCAGTTTCTTGTCTTTTTAGTCTTGTATGAGGATTCCATGTCAGTCGTTTGTCGAGATGTAGTCCTAAGTAACGGATCTGTTCGACAGGAATAATTGGGGTATTATTAAAGGATATTGTAGGGGAAGAGGTCATGGGTTTACGTCGAAGGGTAAACGTGATTTGGTGGGATTTATAGGAATTTATTTTAATCCTCCAGTTTTGGCACCATTCTTCAAGGGTGGTGATGTGGGATTGGAGGGTTTGGGATACAATGTAAGGATCATTGTTCACTGACAATAGACATGTGTCATCGGCATACGTGGTGAGGATTGTGTTAGGATGGGTTGGAATGTCAGCTGTAAAAACTGTATATAGGATAGGACCAAGGATACTACCCTGAGGTACACCAGCAGACTGACGGAATAGGGATGAATAAGCGCCGTTGTAATTTACTTGAAATAATCTGTCGGAGAGATAAGAACGGATAATGAGGAAGTATGTAGGGGGTAGGAATTTACGGATCTTGAATAGCAGTCCTGGGTGCCAGACTCGATCAAAAGCCTTAAGAAAATATAGAAATGTACATTTACTATTGGTAAGCCAAGTCGTGCTTAGGAAGCACACCTAACCTTTGCCCTTTCGCAACATTCACTTTCTCCTAACGACAGATGCAGCGAAGTCCTTTCATCGAGAGCTAAAGATATCTTTACATTCCAGAGATATTATAAATACTATACTTTATATTGAATATGCTTCGGCAACGGATAATGGAACATGGCAACAACTGCGCCTGGTTTATGGTCTGGTTTATGTATATTATTTGTTATATAGGGGAATTTGTTGATCAAATGAAATAGGGGTTGTGAAATAGAAGGGAAAGAAAAAAAAAAGGAATAAATCGAAAAACTTATTGTTAGTTTGTAGACTGATATTAATTGTAAAAGAAAACTGTAGAAAAAAAAAATGTTATCTATCTATTATATTATATCATGTAAAAATATGTAACTTATATTTGTCCGATCACGGATTGATCAGTATGCTGTGTAATGTAGCAACCCGATGTATTAGGGCAGCATGAATGAATAAAGCATTTCTTTCTCTCTCCCTACTAATAGGAAGTCCCGTTCTAGAGACTCTTTTAATCACACTCACTCTCCCTCTCTCCTCTTTTCCTTCTTCCAATTCTCACTCTCTCTTACAAAATTATTAATAACCCTTTTTTTTATTTTTTGAACTTTACAACTCCATAAAAAAATCGTTTTTTCGACTAAAACAAACTAAAAAAACTAAATTGATGAGGAAATAAAAGCTAGGTTGGAGGCGGGAAATGCTTGTTATTTTTCAATTTCAAAACTGCTTAGCTCACGCCTTCCTGAGATTTTTTTTTTCAAAATAAATTCACAAAGTTCTGATTTTTCAGTGCATTTTATTGTTAAATGTTGCTTTTTAAAAAGCTATATCTCGGGAACTATTGAGCTTAAATAGCTCTATTATGGCTCATATTTTAAGAAATGTGCTAAACTTTAAATGATATTCTCTTAGGTTTTCTAGAGTTGTTGGTAGTTTTAAAGATATAGGGTTCCGAATGAAGAATTATTTTTTTTTAACATTTTGTCTCTACCTATACTTGGCAGACTCATCAGTTTTGACTAGTAATAATACACAGTTTTCATTAAAGAAATCAGAAATGGGTACTGATGTTTCTTTATGAAATATTGCATTTAAAAAAATTGTACATTCAATTTGATTTTTAAGTAAATTTTTATGATATATTCCGTTTTAAATAACTGTACATCCACAAATTTTGAACGTAAATTAGGGCTCATATTCTAGCAAATTTATTCTACTTCAAATAATGTTCTATTTTGTTTTCAGGTGGGTTAGGTTGTTTAATAGATATAGATCTCTGAAGAAAAAATGTTTTTTAACATTTTGAAACATCCGCCATTTTTATTTCCCAAAACCATACCTTGCATACTCATCAATTTTGACTACTTATTACACATAAGATTATCTTTCTTATTTTTCATTAATGTTTTCAAAATTGGGATGTAGTAACTGACCTTTTGCTCCACTTGAACTCTTGGACAAATGATTTAATTCGAAATCGCATAGCACTCTGTTAAAAAACTTAAAAGCTAGAATTTACAAAATTATTATCCTTCCCACTGTTCTTAATGGATGCGAGACGTGGACCCTTACACTAAGGGATGAACAGCCCCTTAAGGTTTTCGAAAATAAAGTATTACACAAAATATTCGGACCGAAAACGGATGAATTAACGGGAGAATTTAGAAGATTACACAATGCTGAATTAAGGGACCTACACCCGGTAAATATAATTCAAGTAATAGCATCGCGGTGTATAAGATGTGGTGTAAGGTTTCAGGGCTTAGTAACGAGTGGATCTCTAAAATGTTAATAAACACTGAACCAACGTGTAAACGTCCGAGAGGCAGACCGAACCTTAGATGGGAGGATTGCGTTAAAACTAATTTAGTAGAAGGGGGTTTGGAGGGGCATCACTGGAAGGATGTATGCATAGAGCGTTTGGAGGTATCGGCATCGAACCTTCAGGTTCGTTAGGCCTCCATTATTATTATTATTATTATAAATAGAAGAGTCCACTATCTTCTTTACAGATGCATTGGAGAATTATCAGGGATTGTAAAGAATGAGAGGTTAAGAACTAATGGGTTTGGGCGAGTAAGGAATTAGGAATGAAATGAGGTATATCTATTTCCGGCCAAATCTACAAGGAATGGGATGTTAAGGTCTCTGTGGATGCTTAGAGAGCTTATTTGTGACGTAATAAGGAGCATTTTACGGATGAATTTAGATAGAAATTGATTGATGGAGCCCCGAAGTTCAATTCCGTATGTCCAAATTGGTCTAATTATCATACTGTAAAAGAGTTTTTTGTAGTAAATGGGGAATTTTGAGCGTTTGTCAAGTAGGTGTTGTAGTAATCGGAATATACGAGCAGTTTCTTGTCACTGTAATCTCGTATGTATATCCAAGTCTCTTGTCAAGATGGAGTAGTAGCGAATCTGTTCAACAGACTTTAGTGGGAAATTATGAGAAGATACAGTAGGGCAGGAGAATAGAGGTGAATGATAAATTTGACTGCAGAGGTAGGGTCATTGTTAACAGACAGTACACATGTCTTTTATTTAAAAGACATGTTTATTTTAAAACACAAGTTTTAAGGACTGTGTTAATAGAAAATGGGACCTAAGATACTACTTTGAGGAACACCGACGGACTGAGAAAAGAGAGTTGAGTAGGCTAGGTTATGATTTACTTAAAAGGTTCTATCAGGGAGAACGGATCAATAGGAAATATGTTGGAGGAAGGAATTGACGGAGTTGTCCTGGGTATCAGTCACGGTCAAGAGTTTGTTTAACATCGAGAAAGACTGCCGTGTAGTACATCCCGCGCTCTAATGTGGAACATATCACATCCAAAACAGGACTACACTTTTTTATAGTTAAACAAGATATTTTAATTTAACCTTTAAAAATTATGAAAAGTACGGAATTATTTCGTACCGAAGAAAAGAATATAAAACTTTTTCAAAATTTCGAGATTATTCCGTCAAAGAATTTTAGAGAGAATGGGCATGATATATCCATTTATTTAAATAGAATTCAATGGAGATGTATAAATATTGTGACAAATGCTTGACAATTGTAAAATGAACATTGCTTGTGGAATCGAAAACGATGTTTACAACAGTATTCATGTTTATTTATAACTGGTCGCTAAACCTAACCTTAATGGAGAAAACATTAGTTGCTGAATGTTTTAACATATCCCCGATTTTCAGTAGTGACACAACTGACATAAAATAAGTTTTGATTTTATTTAGAATTGGACATATTCCAAATATAGCAGCGTAGGTTGCGGTTTATTTTTTTACAGATGTCGTCATACAGGCTTTTCTAATGTTGCTAATTTTTTTTTTAAATCAACTTCAATCTACGATGATTAAAGGGATAAGTAGATAATCTTTAGTGTGGGAGAAGGGTATAGGTGCCTATCTATATATCTTAGTATATGTGCCTATCTAGCTAGTAAGAGGTACTCTAACCTCAAAATCCAATTAATAACTAAAATACCTAGATCTAGAAGGGGCTGTATACATTTCGAAAAATAAGAAGCTTTGACAAAAAAATAATAAACTTTCTTTTTTCAAAATCAACTCTTTGTAAACTATCCTTGATCTCATCCATCCATTCATTAAACACCAGATTTTTCCCCATTCTCCAATCTTTATTTACAACTAATACTATATAAACAAAACATAATATATATACATAATTACAATAAATATTATTTTGCCGTATAGCACTATAAGCAGAGAATCGCAAGGTCCGCTGAAAGCGGGTTTACAAAGGCTGATAGCCGGGGGCTTACAGTGAATGGGGAGGGACCATTCCAGCTGGTGGTGGTGTGGCTTCAGACTGCAAAGCCCAAAGTCCTTCATTCGGCGAGGACGTCAACCGAGGGGACCGTGTTTTGCCTGAAGAACGGGTTTCATGCCATATACTCATATGCATGTGCCTTCATCCTATATACTCCGGCACAGAGGTAAACAGGAGTTCTTGGTGGATAATGGAGTTTTTAGCCCTCTGTAATGATGTACTTTGGACTATCCGCCGGAGGACGGAGTTCTGGTAGCTCTGTAGCTTTTGGGGCGTGGTTTGGTTGAGGTGCCGCATCAGGGGTCCACCGCAGAGCATTGTAGGTTTGATGATGGTCATATATATCTGCAGCTTCAGCCTCTGAGAGAGTTGCGGGAACTTGAGCAGATGACGTCTGTTATATAAGCTGTAGGTCTTCAGGTTGGCAGTGGGTTCTTTCCTTTTTGGAACGACATCACGATGGCGTCCGTCTTACCAGGGTTCAGCCTAATCCCGATAAGCTTAAGTTCATCAGTGATGGAGGCTGTAGTGTCTTGTGCGTGGGTTAGGGCTGTTTTGGCATTGATGCTGGAAGCGTAGATGCAGATGTCGTCCGCGTAGGCTGCTGCCGGTGCTCTATTGCGCTACTACCGGCGCCATAAAGACGACGAACAGTATGGGACCTAGTACTGACCTCTGAGGTACTCCGCAGGTGGTAGAGACTGGAGAGGAGAAGCTTGCGCCAACCCGTACGACGAAAGATCTTCCACCAAGGTAGCCTCCGATCAGTCCTTTTTTAGAATACAATTTTTTTTTTTTTTACAGAGAGAGCGTTTTTCGGGATATTTTTATTTTTGTATTTTTCTTTAGCGTGTTCTATTTTTAATCTGGTTTTGATCGCGCATAAGCGTTTCGCTTTTCTTGTTACATTTGGAGTTATGTTCAATAAATTTTGAAAATTACAACATTATTATTTTGAGTTTATAATAATTTTCTATAGTATCTAATTATTAAACTAACTCAAACCAAATTAAAACCAGAAACAACTGTTCTTATATTTAAAAGAATTTTCAGGCCACTAGTGATGTACTGCTGTGAAGTCTGGGTAGCGGCATCCTTTACGAAAAGAAAAAAAACTACAACCTTTTCGAAATAAAGTCTTATAAATCGAAATGAATGCTCCTTGGTTTATAAGAAATAGCTAATTGCATCGAAGAATTGCAAATGGAGTTGATGGAGGATTACATTAAGAAACGGTTCATGAACTTCCACTCCCAGTTTTTATTATTTTTTCTTTCTCTCTTCGTCTTTTTTAAAAATTAACTTTTTTTTACCCATTAGAGGGCAATTAATTGTTTTGTTAGGTCTACAAATGTCGTTATTCCTTGTTATTACTTTTACTTTTCTCTTTTATTTAGAAGCATTATTTTTATCGATTTATTTTATCTTTTTTTTTTATAACGTTGTATATAGTTAGGTGTGTCTTTTTTACGAAACTATACCCCCTATAATTAATTGGTTAAAAAAAAAAATGTAACGGTTATATCAACCGTGTAAGGCCCACCTGGCCGATCTGGTGTTAAATAAAAAATACAGTATCTAAACATTTTTACATTCCCAATCTTAAAATTTGATTCTATTTAAACTATACGACGTTAGGAACTAATGAATGCACTTATGATATAGTATAGATAACTACCCTAAAGCCCAGCATAATCTTATTGTGACCACTCTCCTATAAGCATCATTCCCATAGTTCCCCTCGGTCCCAGAGAATTATAAAGTACAAGCCTCCCCCTCCCCCAGGCTTAAGACTTCATAACCTTTCCTTGAATTTCATCAGCACGAGGTACTCCTGTAATTATGATAAGCGCTCTCCTGTCATCTCTAATAAATTTATTGTGGCGATTTTCGGAGCTGGTTAAACTCCTCTCTAATTGACCCAGTCCGGATTAAATGCCTCAACAAACTATATAACCCCACTTCTAGCTTAATATTTCAGTAGTGGCACGTCATCTGGGAGATGCGAGGGTTATTTTTGGGGGGTAGCTAAGCTACTGCGAACCCCCCCACTCCAGCTATTCTCCTTGCCCATTAGGTGAACGAACCTCTATTATATGCTGTAAGTAATATTATGACATGATACAAACATGTGGAGAATCTACACATTGATAGAACTCCAAAAACATTTCTAAAGGAGAAGATCTCGAGGCCATCTTCTTTTCAGACGCCTAGGAGGATTATTAGGAAGTGAAGGAGAAGCCAGGTTAGAAACGAATTGGTTTCGGTGGTTGGGAAGTAAGGACAATCTTAAATATAAATTTACACCTCACATCCAAATTTAAAAACTTTATGCTGGCTATTCTGCCCAGGTCATTAAATACAAGTCAAATTACCCCTTTGTCAAAATTTCATTAATTTTTAAAACCGTTAATTTTAGATTAACTTAACACTATCAACTGTCATATAAAACCTAGGTTAAATTAAAAGTTAAAAAATTTAATGAAATTGTGACAAAATCGGGTAGAATAGCATGAAAACAATTTTAATTATTGGATGTGAGGTGTAAAGTGACGAAATCATGTAAATGATGACGAAATTGGCCGAAATGTTGGACTGTTGATGATATAATAGTGTGATTTAACATGGATACCAGTTAATTTATTTACAGAATAAGGGCATTCGTAGACCTAACAAATCAAACAATTACCTTCTAATGTGGAAAAAATCAACAAGTTAATATGAAAAAAATGACGAAGGATGAAGTTTTATAAAAAAAAAAAAATAAGAAAAATTATTTATTATAAACTAAATAATTCATAACAACGGCATATTAAGACCTGAATATTTCCAAAATTGAATGTTATATGTTGTACTTTTATTATTATTTCTACGGAAGATATTATCATTCATATTTTCCCCTTTTCTAAAATAATAAATTAAAGCTTACTAAGATTATTTATTGAAGGTATAACTTTAAAGATTGATGAACAAGATAGTTGATTATAAAAAAACAACGCTGTCTTTATACAAAAAAAATAATAATAATTGAGATGTCCTGTTTGTTTTCAACTGCGAGGATTCATTACTATCCAAACAAAAAATTTGTTTACCTAGATCAAAGCGGAAACTGTTAGGTAACGAGCAGTTCGTGGCCTCGTCAAGTCCCAATGGGGCCTCTAATTTTTTATTCTACTCTCTTTCTAATCACAATATATACTCTGCCTTTCAACGGAAAGAATTCCTTATTTAGTAGTTTAGTAATATCAAAACATTTTTTAATTTCAGTTTCCTTTGTATATATGAAATATACAATAATGATAATAACAATAAACGTTTATAGATACACTGAGTGCAAATAACCAAACTTCACAAAATGTCTTGTGTGTACGTCAAAAACGAAAAGTTGTACAAAACGGAATTTGCATAGACACCACTTTAAGTAGTCTTTTTTTTTAAAATTTAGTTAAGTGTTTCGACCACTCGGGCCACTTACAATGGATTTACAAACTAGATTACAATTGGCATGTTCATACAGTTGAAATACAAATACAGTTGAAATTACATTGTGAGATTTTTACAATTACAATTTACACCTCACAAAGTTACAACTAGAACTGAAAGGGAGTAAATTACTGTTGTGGGATCTTCTATGATCATTTTCTGTACACATGAAGAGAATTGGTATGACTCCGGAGCAATCCAGTAAGAATGTGCCCAACAGCGAGATTACTTCAGCAACACAGACACATCGGTGCATCATCCCTCCTTCATTAGATGACAGTGGGTGAGTCGAGTATGGCCTATCCGAATACATCGCTGTAGCATGTAGCACCGTATGCTGGGACCATTCCTAAATTGTTGTATCTGTCAAGTAGTCTTTAACATAAGATTAGGGCCGTCCTTAGCTCAGATGGTTAGGCCTAGGTCTATCGACCTGAGATCTGCGGGCGGCCGCGGTTCGAATCCGGCCAGAGACATCGACTTTTTTCATTAAGTAGCGCTCCTACAAAATGAAAAACTTGACCTCCACCATGGTTAGAATACGTTGCTCACCTGTAGATAACTAAGCAAACATCACCTTCGCTGTGGATTGACTTGAAAAAAAAAATCAATTGATCATTACATTCTACCGCAGACTGTCAACTAGACCATTTTAGATCACTTTAATAAAAACTATATACCGTTAATAGTAAAATTGATGAGTCAGGTAAGTATGGTTAGCAAGGGCGTGAATCAAAACTGGGAGGTGCGGGAGGGGTGGAACAAGCGATATTCGATCGGAGGAGAGGGGCAAACCATAGTCAATTAGGTTGATATTTCAATACGGGAACGGAGAATGTAACCAAAATTTTAAGAACATTATATATAAGACAGTTTATAAAAAAAAAATTTCTAGATAACCACAAATCAATTACTTGACTGCTTACTCTAAGTACCCGAGTTCGAATCCGGCTGGGCAAAAAATTGTTTTCTGTTACACTGTAGCCCTCCTGAAGTCCACCTAGCCTCTTAAATTGGGTAAAAATCTGGCGGTCGAGCGTGATTCTGACCAAATCACCTCCTTGCACAACCGTTGGTTTAGTAACAGTACTTCTTTACAAGGTACTGAACCCCTGACCCTTCATGGGTTGTAGCGGCACAGATTTTCTTTATGCAAATTTGGTAAATTTATATCATGAAAACTACCACTACTACAAACGATATCATGATATCTATAAGCTCTCAATTGAGGAGTGGGATAATAGTTTCGTAAATTCAGAGCCCTCGATTCAGCGTTGTTTAGACTTCTGAATTTATCGGTTAATTCATCCTTTTCCAGTCGTTATTTTCAAAAACCTCAAGGCATTGTTCTTGCCTCAGTATAAGAGGCCTCGTTTCGCACCCGTAAAGAAGAGCAGAAAGGATATTAGATTCCTAAATTTAGAATTCTCATTCAGCGTTGTGTGGACTTTTGAATTCATCGGTTAATTCATCCTTTTCCAGTATTTATTTTTTAAAACCTCAAGGCGTTGTTCTTGTCTCAGTGCAAAAGGCCACATTTTGCATTTATAAAGAACAACAGAAGGGATAATAGTTCTGTAAATTTTAAAATTAGAGTGCTACCAATGGGTAGTTTTTCTACACTCCATTATTAACATACATCAAATTTACTGAATTGTAAAGTTGTAAATTTCAATAAAGATATAAACAAAATAAAATAACTTTTAAGTTCCTGGAAAGGAGCTAAGTAATATCGAAATAGAAAAATAACGATTATTTACCAACCTCCCCTTCACTTTCTTGTCAATTTCTTTTTTTTTTTTTTTTAGTTAATATAGAACCTAAATACTTAAAATTTTCTACACGTTAAAATTTATTTCTTCCTACAACTACTGTTGCAATTTCTATTTAAAGTGATACTTTCTAGGTAATAAGGGTAGTTAGGCCAGCTTATAACGAGACTACAAAACATAATTAACATTGTTAAAATTAATTTTTAACAATTTAATGTGCATACAAATATCTTTTTTTATTATTATGAGTTTTATATTCCACATTACATCAGAAAAATGTGTTATGTAGCTTTACCAATAGGGTATGTAAGGTGCAATATGCCCCGAGGAAAATATCCAGAGCCCCCCTCGTGTAATTCATATGCATTTACCCAACTACCCTCTCTCCCTCTTGTCTCCCAGATTCTTGATATTTCACGCCTCTCCTTGAAAACGGGTGGATATTTAACATTGTATAAATAATGGACATTAAAATGCTTTCTGGTCGGAGGGATAGTCAGGTTAGAAGTAAAATTAAGCCCGCAAAGCCTATGGGAAATCTTTTGGGTCTTGTATTAGTTTTATTATGTAATATTTTTCACAAAACTTAATATAAAATGCACAATCTTATTAAAAACCTCACTAATCGATTTTCTGAATACAGATTCATAGCATTATATTTTCTTTGTAGAAATAAAAATTGAATTTGTTAATAATCTTATAGCATTTACTAGACAAACGTCCTAAACTTCCAATCTATTACAAAAGATGAATCTACTTGACTATAATAAGGCCTAACTGGTCAAATGGAGTTGAGCTTTGGGGTTCCAATTCCTCAGATATCCAATCCTATAATCCAAAATCCTCAATTTTTCTTACTTTGTCACAAACAAAACCATCCAGACCTTAATGTTCTATATGTGACTGATCTAGCCCGAACCAAATTGTAAACTCCCTAACCACCCAAACCCACTTCTAATCTGATACAACAGTTACTAGAAAAACGATCTAAACTTCCAATCCATTACTAAAGACTGATCTACATGACTATAATAAGGCCTATCTGGATGTACGGTCATCCACTAACCCTTTGAATTCCTCTCGGATCCAATCCTATAATCCAAAATCCTCAATGCTGCTTACGTTGTCACAAACAAAATCATCCATAATAACCTTAATGTTCTATAAGTTAGCGATCTAGCCCGAACCAGATATTAATCCTTCCATTGATCTAGATATCAGTCCATCCAAATCCACTAGTTTCTAAGCTTTCCTTTACCATTTCTGACAATCATTCGAGGTGTCTGAAAAGATCTCGAGACCTAATGTATAAATGTTATAAGGGGGATACCGTAGGTAGTTTTCCTACATGTCTTTATCATACCATTGTAATTTAACATCACATTTCCCCTGCAGAACAGATCCGCTACCTTGGACTATATCTGGACAAACGACTAACCTGGAACCCTAACCAACACATTACAAAAGACTTATCTATATGGCTGCAACAAGGCCAATCTGGACATATGGAGTTGAGCTTTGGGGCTCCACCAAACTTTCGAATTCCTCTCTTATCCAATCATTGTAATCCAAAACCCTCAATGTTCCTTACTTTGACACAAATAAAATCATATATAAAGACCTCAATCCCCCATATGTAACTGATCTAGTCCAAATTAGATATCATTCCTTCCATTACAAACCCCCTAACCACCCAAACCCCCTAGTTTCTTCTTATCTTACTTCCTTTTTCATTCCTGACAATCCTCCGAGGCGCCTGAAAAGAAGATGGCCATGAGACCTGCTAATGTAAAACGTCATTAGAGTGCTACCAGTGGGTAGTTTCTCTACACGCCAATAACACTCCAATTTAACTGAGATCAAATTTACTAAATGTATTATAATGTACAGTTGTAAATAGCAATAAATAAAAAAAAACATCACATTTACTTGATATATTTTATGTACATACAGTTTCAATAAACTTAAATACAAATTTCAATAAATTTGTTTGACAAAAGGAAAGAATTTTATATGGAGAAATAATAAATAAATAAAATGTTTTTTTTTCTGATAGGTTACAGTATTTTTAGGTGCAATTATTCAAGCGTTTAACTTTTCCTTTATTTTTAATATTATTCATAGTGAAATAATTAAAAAAAAGGAAGATGGTCCAAGTGCTATCAAAGATACACTCAAATGGTGACAAAGTGACTATTTATATAGAGCCAAGTTTCGCCCCACGTTGCAGGGCATCATCAGGGCTAAAAAAGATACAAACACTTAAATGATGTAAACATAAATAACTAAGCAAATGAAAAATTAAAAAGATGTACAATTATCTTCCTTTATTCTTGATTTTCTTCTTATCCCCTTTTTCCATCTCTTAGTTTGTACTTTATTTCATATTTCTTCTTTTTATATGTTATTATTTCCATTTCAATTTAATTGTCTGTAACCTTTTATTTTTCTTATTTAATTTTTACGTTTTATTGTACATCTTTTTAATTTTTCAGTTACTTAGTTCATTTATGATTACATCATTTAAATGTTAGTATCTTTTTTTAGGGGACCATTGCTGAGGTATGGTTGTGAAGTCTGTGGAGCAGGCAGCATCCTAAATGAAGCGAAAACAATTACGTTCACTCCAAATATTGGTGTTTGTGGAACAGTTAATTACATCGAGAACTACAACTGAAATCAATAGATGAATTCATAAAAAAACGTTTCATAAAATTCCATTCCCAGTTCCCAGCAGTTAAAGTGCAGTGGCTTACAACGTAGGAAATCCAACTTCACCACGAAGACTGAAGCCCAAACTAATGCAAGACATTCTCCAATAAACTTTGCATTTATCTAACTTTCTTAGTATAATTATTATTTATTGTATTATTATTATTTTCTATTTTTTTTCATTTTAAATTGAGTTTCTTTATTTTACTCATTCTGTTACTATTAGTTGTTTTTGCTACGATTTTTTTTTCCTTCATTCCTCGATTACATTCATTCATTATTCGATTATTTCAATGTATTCAATAATTATAACACTGGAAGTATTATAATACAAAAGCCCAAGAGGAGAAAAAAGGCAGTTATCTAAGCCCAATTTTTTATTACTTTAATGAAAGCTATGTATAATAAATAGTCAAAATTCACGAGTCTGCCAAGTATAGGTAGGGGGAATAAAAAATGGCTGCTGTTTCAAAGCGATAAAAAAAAAAATTTTCAATCGGAACTCTTATATCTTAAAAAGTAGGAACAACACAACGAAACCTAAGAGAGCGTCATTTAAAGAAGAGTAAATTTGCTAAAATATGAGCCCTAATAGAGTTATTTATGTTAAATAGTTCTCGAGATAACTATAATTTTTGAACTTTATCTTCATACGAATACTAGTTTTCATGGTATTTGCTATAATAAATTGATTTATAGTTGTTCAGACAATAAGCTTGATTTATGAAAAACTTTAAAACTTGTTAGTCAGCACTTAAACCTTTATTTTTGTGTAAGTAGTAGTTTTTGACATGATAAATATGCTACAAATGATATTTGATAAAATAAATTTACAAAATGTTAATTTCTAGTTCTTCTGATAAAATGTTTGATTTTTAGAACCATAAGACGTACATTTGTTTGTCAGTACTCGAAATAAAGGTAACTTACTTTAAAATAGCTTATGACCCGTATCTTTGTAGGAGTGTTGTTTTTAAGATATTCGCATTTGGCACAATGAAAATTTGTCCGAACAATTATAAATCAATTTATTTTAGCAAATATCATGAAAACTATTACTCCTGCGAAGATAAACTTCTTAAACTAGCTTTAACTTGAGTGCTAATAGACATCTGTACGACAAATGGTTTTTGAGATATACATTAATCAAAATAAATTCACTAATTACTGATGTTTTAATACGTTCTGTACAACATTTTTATGAAGTGGTGCTTTTTAAAAGCTATATTTCGAAAACTATTTAACGTCAATAACTCTATTAGTGCTCTCATTTTTGCAAATTTACTCTTCTATAAATGACGTTCTCTTAGGTTTTCTTTTGTTGTTGCTACTTTTTTTACAGCCATTTTATTCCCCCTATCTATACTTGGCAGACTCATCAATTTTGACTAATTATACATAGTTTTCACTAAAGTAATCAAAAATTGGGGTGAGATAACTGCCTTTTTCTCGTCTTGGGCTCTTGTACTAGTTCCAATACTGTATTAATATTGAAAAGCACCATGAGGGTTATTGTATAAATACTATTTATATTTTATGTAGTATATTTATGACAATATCATAGGTAAACAAATTGTCTAAAAAACTCAACTAAGTCGGACCATTTATTTAGCTGTACCATTTATGTTACTATAGTCACCGTCTTATCACTTCATTTATATTTTAATTGATATTAAAGTTTCAATAATGTTCGATTAATGTATATACACTTATCATTATAAAAATATAGGAATAGTTAAGCATTTATGGGTCAGCTAGTATTATGATAAAGAGATAATAAAAAATATAATTTATAACTTCTTTTCAAGTAAAGAAAAACTTTCCGAACGGTCCATTTTTTATATTCGGTTCTTATTTGTTTAATTAGATCCGGTTTGTAACCTTCGGTGTAGTATATAGAGCCCTAAACCACTACTAAGTTTCGTGTAGATTGGTCGTGTCATGTTGAAGTTAATTTTATTCTTTTAAAAGAAATGTGATGTGAAAATGTGGGATCAAAAAATTATAATTTCCAATTTTTCGAAAATTCATGGTACTAAAAATGAATATCAACTTTATTTCACTCCTACAAAATCTTTTATCAAACTTTGGTAAGTCAATGATTCTGAACTGTTCTAATACTGTTCTAATATTGAAGCACTATGAGGGTTATTGTATAAAAGCTATTTATATTTCATGACAATATCATGGTTAATCAAATTGTTAATAAGAGTAAGAAAAAATCAACTAAAGGAACCAGTATTAAAGATTACACAGCGAAGTCAGCTGTTACCATTTATATTACTATAGTAATAGTCTTATCAATTCATCTTTAAATATAAGTGATACTTGATATCAAAGTTTCCGAAGTATTCAATTATGTATATACATCCAAAAATATAGCAATAGCTGAGCATTGCCGGGTCTGCTAGTATCATAATTAATGATGATAAAAAACAATGGCTAACATTGGACACGAGTTCGTGGGAGCCGACAAAGAAACGAAGAGGAAGCGGCGAACCGCCCCCCACCACCGGAGTCGCAGAGGGCCTTCAGTACGAGTCCCGATCCCGACGAGAGAATGTGTTCCTCCTTGCCTCTGTACATCGCAGCCTGCGCCTTCTTCTGGGTCGCCCAGGTTTCGGCCGGCGAACTCAAGGTAGATGTCGTCTACAACCCCGAAGTATGCGACAAGAAGTCCAAAACGGGCGATATGCTCACCATGCACTACACTGGGACGCTACAAGATGGAACCAAATTCGACTCAAGGTGAGTCATAAAAAAATATTATGATTAATATTTTATCCATTAATTAAAAACTGAAATTTATTTCGTCTTTTTAAAATAATAAAACAAAAAGTGGGTCCCCAATCCGTTATGCCGCTCGACTCTACCCACGTGCAGGGCGACCTACAAGTGTCCGCTATTCTCGCGGATCTCTCGGTTTCACACACGCTTGAAGAATTCGTGTTTGTGGGACGAATCTGGAAACACGTATGCTTGTTAATGGTTAGGTTAAGCCACGTGGCACTAGTCATATGTAGTGTCTCAACTCAAGGTCATTTTGACAATGGATGGAGAACATCATTTCTTCTTATCATTCTCATATTTAATATTCAAAAAATAAAGGTTATACCAATGATATTTTTTTAATATTACGTAATGTTTTTGTAATTTACATTCTTTCAAAGTTAAATTCCCAATTATTCACTGTAGTTAAAATATTATTGTCGTAAACCCATTAAAGGTTATACGATGTCTAGTGACTCATAGAAGTTATGTTTTTCTTCTAAATATAGAAGTATATTATACTTTATACATAACACCATTTATTTATTCTGTTTCTATAATTTCAAGTACTTTTTTTATAATTTAAATATCTATATATTAATGCATTTATAATTTTAGTTTTATCCATGGTTAACTTAACACGGATAACGGTTATCGAAAGATATATTTCGAAGTGTTTTAAAAAAATCCTCAATATTCTTTATCTTAAAATAAGATTTATAATTTTTTTTTTATTAACGAAAATATATGAGAATTATATTTATCTATCTTTCTATTACATAAAAAAGTTTTAGTGATTACCGCGTAATGTTTTATTGTACATATTTGTGATGGGCAAAAATTAGCTAAAGTTGCCATGGATACGAGCCTTATTCATGAATGAACCTTATTCATTGATATATAAATATCGTACCCATGGTGATTCCAGCTATTAGTTAGTTTCAGCTATAGTTAATTTTTGCCCAACTCTGCCAATAGTCAATTAAAACAAAAAATAGCAGTATAATATATGCAATAAAATAAAATCCTTATAAGATGTCACGTTATTTTTATCAGTACCAGTTCAAAAATAATTCATATTATTTTTATATAATATAAAATTGGTTCAGATTATTGTTCGTTATAACTGTAGATTTAAATATAATTAATAAAGTATGGTAATGTTATAATAAGATTTTTTTTTTTTTTACATTCAACGTTAGAATAGTCAAATTTATTTGTAATATTGCTGAGATTTATATCGCATCAAACATTTTTTTTTTCTTCCGCAATTGAGCAAATATGATTTGAACATAATATATTTATATTTTTTTAACTTTTAAATATTACGTAATTTTATATTCTTCAGAAAATTTAGGTATATACATACTTTCGACTTTATTCTATATTACGATTAGTCACTCTAGTTAAACCGAAATTGTAAACTTATCTAATGCTATATGATATATTCTATTGACTCACAGAAGTGAACTTTACTTTTTTAACTTCACAATCTATGTTAATTAATTTATTGTTGATATTTCGGAATATATTATTATAATATATTATGTAAATTGAGAAACTCCTCTCCTAATTTTAGTGATGCGAATGGCATTTTCTAAATATAGAATACAATTGTAGGAAGATAGTCCAGGGGGCGGTCAATAAAGGTATCAAAAGAGAACTATTTATTGTTAACCCATTCTTATCAGTCTTGACGAAACCCTGCGAAGTGGTTAACAATAAATAGTTCTCTTTTACTATTTTGAAAACTTTATTGACCGCAACCTGGACTATCTTCCTCCAATAGAATTAGATTTCTTTTCATTTTTTTTTTGTAGCTCATAAGGAAAGAAAATATAAGTAATCGATTATTTATTTACTGAATTAAAAAAAGAAAAAT
>NW_027111296.1:1033240-1049024 GCF_000696795.3 Halyomorpha halys | reverse complement strand
TATATACTTACATATTGGTAGAACTGAGATAATATGATTTGAATATTAATAGCAATATTTACCTCAGCCATTTTAAATAAGAAAAACATAATCATATACGAGTTGTTTTAATCATTAAGTATATTTCGAACCTGTCTTTCAATATATTGCAAACTTATTAATCCTATGTTAATCTTTTGAGACGTATAAACATAAAATAAACGTTTTATTTGATTACAAACTCTAGATAATTCATAAGTACACATCTCTGGAATAGACCATACGGTTAAGTCCTGTTAACAAAATATGTCTTTCATTATTTATATACATATAAATGTATATGAGAGTGGTATTAATCAGTGGTAAGGCACTGTGCTAACTCCAAGGACACAGATTCAAACACGGCTGTAGCAGATAATTATTTATTCTTGTTTAAATAAAATACATTTTATATAATTTTCATCTCAAAACAATTTATACTTCTTTTCAACAAATTGACGTTTCGGCCAATTCATGGACATCTTCGTGGACAATCTTTCACAAATAGCTTTTATTATACACATGATTCTTAGCAATTTTAAACAAATAAAAATATTATAAATAAATTATCATACCTTAAATAGAATTTTAGAACCACACCAATTTTAAAAAACTTTATGGAGGTTATCCTGTCCAGGTTATTAATTTCAGTCCTCAATTACCCTATTAGACATTAAAACATTAGGGCATCATTTCATTTTATTGATAAGCAAACCTTAGCTTATGTCTAATCTAAACTAATGTTTCAATAAATTTTTTTAAGGTTAAAAACTTTTAAAAAATTGAGTATAATTTATTCAATATTATCATTATTGTTGCACAACGTTTTGGGACTACTGTCTCATTATCATGTACTGTTAATCAACCTAATTTTTTGTCAATAACTTTTAATTTCAGTGTTAAAATTATGTCATTATTTACATGGTTGAAAAAAAAGTGTTTTACAATTAGTTAGGTTATTAAAGTTACCCTGAAACGTCGTGCAACAATAATAAGATGTATTCAAATTTTGGAAGTTTTTCACCTTAAAAAAAATTATTGAAATTGATTTACCTGACTTCCTAAAAAGAAAATCCAGATCCACTAATGTTTTAATGTCTCATAGGGTCATTGTGGACTGGAATTAATGATTAGCCTGTATAAAGTTTTTTTAAAATTGATGTAGTTCTAAAATTGTATTAATAATATTGTTATTTTTTTTTAATTTAAAAAAATTATGTGTATAATAAAATATGTTTGTGATAGATTGTTCTTAAGGATGGAAGAATTTGCCGAAACGTCAATTTGTCGAAAAGAAGTATAAATTGTTTTGAGACTAAAATTGGATAAAATTTATATTTATAAACAATAATAACCAGTCCCAAGAAAGTGTAAAGATTGTATATAAATTATTTATTCTGTTACTGTAGCTGTGAGTCAACCTTGTGGGTTTGGAAATCTCATAAAGTGGGTACCCTTAATTGGGGAGTACTTGCTAACAAAGTAGAGATTCATTTATGTACATATAAGGAATGTCAAAATATAATAACATTTAGTTCTGAATATTGTTTATCTATTCATCTTTGACGTGTTTATATATTTGCTTATCTTAATTATTATGGTAAGCATATTATTACCTAATCATTGAACAAAAATATATGTATAATTTAAATTATTGTTAATATGTTATTAAATGAATAATATTTTCAAGTAATAATCGTTTCATTTTATAATAAAATTTCGAAACGAGCCTGTTTTATATCTTTCACTAAAATTAATATCCTTTTGCCGGATTTTTTTTTATTCCAATCTGTTGGGTGTGGCGGACCTTGCACTTTTCGCCCACACCCTAATAATACTTCGGGTATTATTCACTCATCCGGAATATACATACCAAAAGAACCATGGAGATTACCATGAGTACATACATACATGTATATAAAAGGTTAAAATTTTAGTAATATCCCGTTTATTTTTTTTAAATATAACTTTAATACAAAAAATTAAGGAAAATAATACAATATTATTGAAATTTAGGGAGTGCTGTAGTTCAGTGAGTTTGAATCCGGATATGACAAATAATTATTTATTTTGTTACTGTAGCAGGAGTCCTGTGGGTTCGGGTTTTTTCGGGGTCCAACCTGTATAAAAGTGGTCCCCTTCCAGTGTTCCGCAAATTAATTTAGGAATGGACCATTCATCGTGAACCAGACAGTTTTGATCCCAGAATCCTTTACCATTCCAGATTTTCTTTCAATTTTGTTCTCATTTTGTATAGGAATCCAAGTCTTTCTTAGATTTTCCTGAAAAGGTGGTGTTTGAATCAAAAGACGGTACATATTTTAATCAAATTATAATATGGGTATTCACGTTGTGTTGAATTTGAAAATTTTTAACATGCTAAATCTTATAAGTATAGGTATAAGTATAGTATTTATATGTTAAAAGCAGTGGTGTTCCCAGTGGATTTTCTTAGAAATTTGTTTTGTCACCTTGAACCTTTATGAGATAATAAAATCTTCAACAGATTCGTCACATCATCTTTCCTCCACTTCACTTGTTCCTCGGTTCTTCTAGTTTTTTTCCCATTGCTTTATTATTATTTATATATTTTACTTTTTAATTAAATAAGAGGTTATTATTATCATTTACCTTTTTAAGAGTTTAAAAAGGTTTAAGACAAAATTAACACACTATTTACTCATTAATCAGTTAAGATTATTTATATATGTATATACAGTTGACTGTAAAAATTTAAATATAAGAAGATGGTCAAGGTTGCGGTCAAAAAAAGAACGAATAGTTTATAACTATTTAATGTCCGACACTTTGCAGGGCTGTTTAAAGCAGAACAGCAAATCTTTCAACCTTTCGCTTTGAACAGCCCTGATGAAGCCCTGCACAGTGGGGCGAAACGTCGGACATTAAAATAGTTATTAACTATTTGTTCTTTTTATGACCGTAACCCTGATCATCTTCTTATATTTAAGTAAAGATTATTATTCTATCATATAAAACACTGTACTCTGTTTTAATTGATAAAAATAAATATTTATAAAATAATAATATGAATAGAATTTTTATAAAAAGTAAGATTAAGAAATAAAAATTACTAACTATATATATATTCTAAGAGAGATACTGAAATATGAGAGGCATTTATCTTGAGAATATCGGTTCGCATTGAGCAGGAATTTCGTCTATTGGATTTCCCATACCTGGAGTAACATTCCTTCGACATTCTGTGGTTTCTTTAAGTTGCCTAAAATTAAACTATTTCCTATTTCAATAAAATAGCTATGAAGTTTTAATCAGTTTATTAATTTTATATCAACTGGCCTGTGTTATTCTCAAATGACAGGCAACTTTCAGGATTCAATTTTCAATAGAAAAGGTATCTCGAAAAATAAAATAAAATTTATTCCAAATGTTTTTAGGAACTAAGAGGTAAAGCTAGAATCAGACTAGAACGCAAAATCTACTGTTAAAATTATAGATATATTGGAAAATCTTCGGTTGAATTTGCGTAACTAATATAAGGTCGATCCAGGTGCTGTCAAAATAACTCAGTTTCGCTCCACTATGCGGGGTTTCATCAGGGTTAAAGTAGGTACAAACAACTAAAATTAATAAACACAGTAAGCAAATAAGATATCATGAAATTAAAATAAATTATGGTGTGGTTAAAAATTTTGTAAAATATGAAAAAAAAATGAAGAAAATAAAATAAAATAAAATAAGATGTACAGTGAAAAGTTATAATAAACAGGAAATACAAAAATATATTAGACATATAATGAAAAAGGACATAGAATGAAATAATAACAGATAGAAAGTATATAAAACAGAAAAAGAAAAATACTACTACACACTAAAGAACGGAAACAAAAAAGGAAGGAATACTATTTTGGTTTGATAATGTTTTGCATTTTTCACATTTATATTTACTTTTCACACTGTAGATCTTGTTTTATTTTATTTGTTAATTTGTATATAAATTGCCAAATATTTTACATATTTTTAACCACAACATAGTTTAGCTTCATTTCAAGTCATATTACTTTCTAACTCTGTTACTTAATTTTAGTTGTTTGTAACTTTATTAGCCCCAAAGAAGCCCTGCAACATGGAGCGAAAAGTTAGCTCATAATAAACAGTTTATTTTCTATTTGAGTTATTTTGATCGTGCCCGGACTATTTTCCTTTTAAATAATAAATATAATGTAACAGAAAGAGGAAGGTTTTGAAATTTTAGGTAATTATACAATGTATTGTTCAGTTTAGAGTAAATAATATCATAATGGTATAGTACAAGGACGTAGAGAAACTACCCATTGGTAGCACTCTAAAAACATTTTTACAATATAAGGTATAGACTTTATATCGCCTTTTCATTATAGCCAATCTTCTTTTCAGCCACCTCGGAGGGTTGTCTGGAATGAAAGAGGAAGCAAGGTTAGAAACTAATGGGTTTGAGTGGTTAGGGAGTTTATAATGGAAGGATAGGTATCTGATCCGGACTAGAGAACATTAAGCTCTTCATGGATGATTTTATTTTTGACAAAGTAAGGAGCTTTGAAGATTTTACGAAGCATTTTGGATTGTAAGGATAGAATACGAAATGGAGCCCCAAAGCTCAATTCCGTATGTCCAGATTGGTCTTATTATTGTCATGTAGATCAGTGTTTTTTAGTAAATTGGAGGCTTTGACTACGGTCTAGTAACCGGACGAACGGGTCTAGTAAGTGCTGTAATAGTCGGAATCTACGTGCAATTTCCTGTCTTTTCAGTCTTGTGTGAGGATTCCAAGTTAGTCTTTTCAGTCTTGTGTGAGGATTCCAAGTTAGTCGTTTGTCCAGATGTAGTCTAAGGTAGCGGATCTGTTCGACAGGGGTAAGAGCAACATTATTAAAGTACACTGTAGGGTAGTCGGCAGGTTTACGAAGGGTAAAGGTGATTTAATGGGATTTGTTGGAATTTATTTTAAACCTCCAATTACGATACCATTCTTCGAGGGCTATGATCTGTATAATGTTATCTTTATATCTCTTTTATACTTCTATTTTTATATCCCTTTTATTTACATGTAACTTTTCTTTTCAGTATCTTTTTTATTATAGCCCTGATGAAGTTTATAAAAACGTTGGTGATTTATAATTAGTTAACACTATGTCTTAATTGTTTTTCCTAACCACAATCCTTACCAGCTCCTTCTAACTATGAAAAAAGTATTCAGTTGTATTTTGTTAATTGAATGATTAGTTTTATCGGTAGAAATTAATTCATATTCATATTCTACTGTTTCAACTTATTATTCGTAGCAGCCTACATAGCGCCTTAATAATTAATAATTAGCCATAAGTGTAACTAAGTCCTATTTCATTTATATTTATCATTAGGATATGTTATTTTGGCAATGTCCAATAGATGTTTATACTATAACTACTAGTACTGTTACTAGACCAACGGATGTGTCAGGAGGTGATTTGGTCAGAATCACGTTCGATTCCCTTTTTATGTGGCTTGGTGAACCCCAAGAGTGCTCCAGAACCCACAGTTGGGTTGTACCACGGCTAAAGTAACAGAATAAATAATTATTTGTCACAAGGCGATTCGACCCGGGTCCTGGGAGCTAGTATCCCATTGCCTTACCATTGAGCTAGCCACTCTTACTATAATCATATATAAGTATGATAAAACTGAAAATGTTGTTCTTCCTTTTTTTCAATGCCTAAAATATTTCAAGCAATATTAAATGTTACTTTTTCACTTTATTTGAAGATTCAAAACGAAAAAAATTATTCTTTTGGAAAAAAATTCTTTTTTGACCGAATATCTTAGACCTAACCTCACTTTCTAAACGATTTCTGATAACCTAAAACGTTTAGAGAGAAAGTGGCTTCGTGCCCCTAAAACAATCATTGCTGTTATCGGGCAATTTATTTTCTTTATTTTTCCGTTAAAAAAGAAAATGGTACATCATATTTTTCTTTTGCTACTTTTTCGATAAACATTTGAAACTTTCACTAGTATTTAGTCGTCATGCTATTGGCTATTCTTTTATATACTTGTAAAAAAATGATCATCATAAAACGTTACTATTGTAGATATCTTTGTTCTTTTTTTTTTTTTTTGTGGGAAACGACTTCACGATTTTTTATCTAAACTAAAAAAACTACCAACGTTTCGCCCAATATTTTAGTGATTCATCAGAGCTAAAAATGATTACAAATAATGTACCAATATAGAGAGAATATATAACTATAAAGAAATAAAAGCTAAGAAAGGTGTGGCTAAAAGGATTTAAAATATGTAAAAGTTTATATAATAATAGAGTACGAAAATTATAGAAACTAAAAATAAGATATAATGTGAAAAATATAAATAAATAAGAATTACGAAAATTGTTAAACAATATGAAAACCGAAATAATAACAAATAAAAAAGTAGTTATCAGAGAAATATAAATAGGCAGAACAGAATAAAATAGATGCAGTTGTAAAGATATAGAGCTCCGAATAAAAAATTAATTATTTTCAACGTTTTGAAACAGCAGCCATTTTTATTCCCTCTACCTATACTTGGCAGACTCATCAATTTTGACTAGTAATTATACCTAATTTTCAATTAAGTAATCAAAAATGTGGGTGAAATAACTACCTTTTTTCTCCTCTTGAGCTCTTGTACTAGTTCAAGCCGTAGTTCTATACTTGAATTATATTTACCGGGTGTAGTTTCCTCAATTCAGTGTTGTGTAGTCTTCTTGATTCTCCTATCAGTTCATTCTTTTTCCTTCCAAATAATTTACGTAATACTTTATTTTTCAAACCCTTAATGTGCTGTTCACCCCTTAGTGTAAGAGGACACGTCAGACATCCATAAAGAACAGTGGGAAGGATAGTAGTTTTGTAAATTCTAATTTCTAAGCTTTTGGATAGAAGGGGCGAGCTAAGCAGTTTCTAAATTGAAAAATAACAAGCACTTCCCTTCTTCAACCGCGCTTTTATTTCCTCATCTATTTTGTTTTTTCTTGAACAATATAAAAGTCAAGAAAAAACTTAAAGTTCATGTTATCTAATCTCCTATTACTTTAAATTATTTTAGTTATTTATACCTTTTTTAGCCTTGATGTAGCCCTGCAAAATGGGGCGAAACGATGGCGCCTACTAGTTTCTTTTTAATATATATGGGTTATACTTAACACATTCGGACCATCTTCATTTTGGTATTTATTTCAGAAAAGAAGAAGAGCTTTGGATAATTTACAATTTAGATATTGTTTGATTTTCATGAGGTTAAGATATTCCTGTACAGTTAGCCGTAATATTGTGACATCTTGCCGGTCCAGTCACAGGTTCGGGCAAAAGCTGCCTGGACGTAACAATCATCTCATACTTTTATTTAAAATTCTCAGTCTTAACGATCTTGTCATTCCTTTTCCGCTTCTTTAAGCATTTTAATAGATCAGGGGCCGTTGGGACCTTAAAATGCTCTTGTACATCTGAACTTACGTCTGTAGCTGTCAGCAGCCTCGTTCTCAGACAACCTATGTGACTTGGTATACATTGAAATTTGTTGGTTATTATGTTATATGTAATATAATTTTGTTTCTGAGGACTGCTTTTAATATTACTTAATTAATGCTTTGCACTGAGCAGTAAACGGCTTTAAGATTTGTGAAATATTCAGAACTGAAATGAACACTTTAAGTTTCCACAGGTTTATTTTTAGAAGCTAAAATAAACTCGTTATCATTTTCTATCTAAAAATAAAAAGAACAAAATGAATTATCGA
This sequence comes from Halyomorpha halys, assembly GCF_000696795.3. Classification (NCBI taxonomy): domain Eukaryota; kingdom Metazoa; phylum Arthropoda; class Insecta; order Hemiptera; family Pentatomidae; genus Halyomorpha; species Halyomorpha halys. The sequence continues at coordinate 1,041,233 of NW_027111296.1, read as the reverse complement.
CTTTTGAGATGATTTCGTAACAAGTCATAGGATTACTGGACGAAAATGATTGGTGTTTTTTTTTTCCAGAAATATAAATCAAACAGATACATTTTTATATTTATCTTTAATAATAATGTGAACAAATGGTAAAGAGTTAAAGAGGTAAAAAGTCCTTTGTAAGGTATGTGCTCTTTTTAAAACAACGGTTGTGCAAGGAGGTTGTTTAAAGCATGCCTTCAACTCAATGCTAGGCACACATTCACTTTCAAATAGCTGGTTGAATTTTAAATGGACTGTATAATTGAAAAATAAAACATGATTGAAACAAAATAAAATTCTATTGAATAAGTTACAAGTGGTGTAGGGGATGGCCGAAATAAAACATTTATGGTTAAAAGGGTTAATTAATTTTGGAGGACTGGGCTATGAAAAATTGTAGATATAATAGGTGGGGGGAATGATGATGTGGATGTTAACTCTTTCTAGATGCTCTTAATTTATACTTCCTGCTTCAAATCGGCCCAAGACCCAAAATTTATATCGATCCAATTTATAGCCTCAAAAATAAATCAATCCCAGACCCCAAAAAAGAAATTCACTATACCTAAAATTCAATATCTAAGGAAGACTAATAACTTGTTTGTAATAAAAACAGTTTTTAAAACTAGTTTAAGGACTGGTGTGGCACTGAACTAGCCACCTGTATATAACCTCAAGACAAGCGCGACGCTGCACTAGCCACCTTTATATAATGTGTAAACATTTTTCCCAAATACCCGATGATTACCCGCTATGGTGAAAAATACCCGCAAATTCGCACAAGAATGGATTATCATAATATTTGATTTACTAGAACACGCGTTTTTATAGTATTTATTTTTTTAAAGGTTAACCAATTTATATAAATAATAATCAGCTTTGATAAACTTCTTTAAACCGCAAACAAATAAAAACATATTTTATTCAAAATAAAACCAAAATATAAAATGTGAATAAAGAAATTGTCGTAGTGCCTGACTTCCAGCGGCGCGATCTAGCGGTGTTCCAATGTACTTCTTTATACAATGTACTACAGTAATGTACTACAAATACTTCTTTATACATTTTTTTTAGATTGGGTTTTGTCTAAATTTGATGCATAATATTGTAAAAAAAAAGTGCAATATATATATATATTAGATACTTTCTAGATTTTTTAAGTTTGAATATTCATTTTTCCTGGGAAGAAAAGCAGTCATTCGATGACGAACCAGTTTTCATTGCAGAGTGACGTTCTATTGATGGATGAAAATGGCTTTGTCTCGTTTTCTTTTTCTTTTACACCACCCGATACTGTTAGTGTTCTGAAAGCTTGGAAGTCGCTCTGTGCTAAAGTAACCCGGCCTTGTAAGGCTGGAGTCTCCAGCCCTATGCCCACGGGTACTTTAATGCGCGTCTGACGTCAAATGTGCCAACGGACACATTGGCACTCATCTGGCACGACGTTCAGGCTAACACTTGGTAATCAGCTGCTGTTTTATTAGGACTTATTCTGTCCCATGAGATTTCAAATAAATGTTCTACTTTTTTTTTTTCAATTATGTAATTTTTGTTTTCTATGTAATACTTAATTGTATATAGGATATATATGATATTTGTTTTGTTTTTTATTTAATACCAGTCTGGTGGGCCTTTCATGGATAATGTAAGATCTACATTTTTTTTTTTTAATAATTGATTATGGAGGTATATTCTAATAAAAAAATACACCCCTAACTATATACTAGGATATAAAAAAAAAAGATAAAATAAAAATAATAATTCTTAATAAAAGATAAAAGTAAAATTAATAACAAAATAAATAATTGTCGTCTAATGGAAAAAAAAATATTTTTTTTTAAAATAATTTATTTATTGTTATTTACAACTGTATACACATATATACAACAAGTAAATTTGCAGTAGGTGAAATAGTGACATGATACAAACATGTGGAGAATCTACCTACTGATAGAACTCCAATAACATTTCTAGAGGAGAAGATCTCGAGGCCATCTTCTTTTCAGACGCCTAGTAGGATTATTATGTAATGAAGGAGAAGCCAGGTTAGAAACAAGTGGATTTGGGTGATTGAGAAGTTTATTATGGAAGGAACGGTATCTGGTTCTGGCCAAATCGGCAACATATGGAACATTGAGGTCCTGATGGATGACTTGATTTGTGACAAAGTAAGGAGCATTAAGGATTTTAAGAAGGATTTTGGACTGTAAGGATTGGATTCCGGAGGAATTTAATGGTTTAGTGGAGCCCCAAAGCTCAACTCCGTATGTCCAGATAGGCCTTATAATAGTCATGTAGATCAGTCTTTTGTAACAGATTGGCAATTTAGACCGTTTGTCTAGTAAATGTTGCAATAGTCGGAATCTACGAGCAGTCTCTTGTTTTTTTAGTCCTTAGTATGAGGATTCCATGTCAGTCGTTTGTCGAGATGTAGTCCTAAGTAACGGATCTGTTCGACAGGAATAAGTATAGTATTATTAAAGGATACTGTAGGGAAAGAAGTCAAGGGTTTACGACGAAGAGTAAATGTGATTTGATGGTATTTAAGGAATTAATATTCATCATCCAGTTTTGGTACCATTCTTCAAGGATGGTGATGTGAGATTGGAGGGTTTGGGATATAATGTAAGGATCATTGTTCACTGACAATAGACATGTGTCATCGGCATACGTGATGAGGATAGTGTTAGGATGGGTTGGGATGTCAGCTGTAAAAACTGTATAAAGGATAGGACCAAGGATACTACCCTGAGGTACACCAGCAGACTGATGGAATAGGGATGAATAAGCGCCGTTGTAATTTACGTGAAATAATCTGTCGGAGAGATAAGAACGGATAATGAGGAAGTATGTAGGTGGTAGGAATTTACGGATCTTGTATAGCAATCCTGGGTGCCAGACTCGATCAAAAGCCTGCTCTACATCAAGAAAGACTCCCGAGAAGTACATTCCGCGCTCCAATGAAGACGAGACAACATCAACCACACGATGGCATTGCTGGATAATGGAGTGGGATGTTCGGAAACCAAACTAGTGATCTGGGATTATGTGGGTGGAATCAAGGATTGGGTACAGGCGTCTTAAGATGAGTTTCACAAGGATTTTGCCCATAATAGGTAACAAAACGATAGGACGGTAGAATGGGTATTCAGGCGGCTTCTGAGGTTTGGGAATCATTTTTATTATGGATAATTTCCATGGGTCAGGAAAGTAAGTGGATCTGAGTACAGCATTGTAGATGTAGGTGAGGAATAGAACGGATTTTCGAGGAAGATTTTTTAGAATATGGGATGTAATTAGGTCATAACCGGGAGCTTTGTGGGTAGGTAACTTCTGAACGATGTTGGATATTTCTGAAGGATGAAATGCTTTAGGAGGAAGGGTCATTTGGAGTGGAATGTTTAATTCTTCTTCAATCTATTCGATGTGGGTTGGATTAAGAATGACATGGAGTGGATCAAATGTTTTTGGTTGCCGAAAAGTCGTGTGTCAAAAGGTGCTGACCGAATTCCTGAGTTTTTTCATCGTCCGATTTAGTCACAGTCTGTGATTTAGTAAGAAGAGGGTGATTAAAATTTTTGAAGTTAAGGAGCTTCTTAGTGGCCGTCTATAAGGATTTGTCAGTAGTCATGAGGTTTTGAGTTATGTTAGTTAAATTTTGTATTTAAAATTTTTTAAGTCCTGTTTTGAGTTTGTTTGTCAATGTAGTATAATATGTTTTATCTGTGGGGTATCTAGTCCTGTTCCATCTCGGACCATAAACACCATTCACGACTTTAGCCGATTGGCTTGTATTTTCGCCTTTATCTAAGAAAAACTGTAAAATGTATCGAATTTTCTCTTTGTTCTATCTTTAACACCCTGTAACTCACAACTCAATGGACCAAACAAAAAACAGCAAATACATTTTTTTAGTACGAAATATCACCCTGAAAACGAGCATAAATCTAATATTGTTTGTATCTATTTATATTTTGTTGTTTTACGAGATATCTATTGCTACAGCCATCTACCGAAAAAAACATGGATTTCTTTTTCCACAACCTAATATATATTATTTTCAAAATTTCATTAAAATTTAATAGCATTTTAAATATATATTTTGAATACACTGTAAGCTATATCAATTAGATATTAAAGGATCAATCACATTAAAGAGCTTTTCATTCACTCAGTTTTCCAAATAGGGAGGTTTAAAATTAAAGTGGTCTTATTTAGAGAGGGTCCCGCTAAGATAGATGGAAATGTACCATTTTTCATTTATAAAGGTTAAATATAATAATTTACAGTTGTTTACAATAAAGTGTGTATTTTAGTAAAACTCCGGTAACTTAGCGACCTGTTTCAAAAAATCATTTGGTTGACAATACAACACTTTGTTTTTCTTTATTACCTGAGTAACTAATTCTTAGAAGTCTTCGTTGTCTGTCAAAACGTTGATTTCGATATAATTCATTTTATTGTATTTGGAAAGTAACAAAACAATACAGTACACCTTTGCTAGATAACATATACAACTGGAACTACGGAAGATTCCTTGTATGTTTGCCTACTTAAACATAGATTTGCTCTAAATCTATCATTAGCCGGTAAAGTTGACCATCAGATTTGAAGGTGTAATGAATAATTATAGGTTTTACTAGAGATTTTAAAAAAATCGTAGTTTGAAGTGTGATGGTAGCCACTTGACCTTAACCAGTTAACACTTCAGTTATTTATTTTGTATAATAATAGGGATATTCATGATGAAGTGTTAAATTTAAAATGTTTTACACTGGTAAATATTATAACTATAGGATTGTGAGCAGCCCTATTTAAAGTCATGTCAAATGTTTAATGCATGAGAGATCCTAGCGGATTTTCTGAGCAACTTACTTTATAACCTTTCCTTCCAAAACTTCATGTTATTGTTTACTTTTAAGTTTTCATTAAAGTAATTTATTACAACATGCCTAAATTGAGTGAAAAGTCTAACTTGTGTAAAAGTTTGGCTCCTGAGTGCTTTGTTATTGTTTGACTTGTGAGGAAGAGAATCAAGATGAGCTAATTGACAACTGTCATTACATTATTATTATTGCCATCCATTGCTTTATTAGTTCTAAAACATCTTAAACAACACTAACACAATCAATACACAAATTACGAGCAAGTAACCTAACCACAAACAAAACGGTGACGAGCTCACCTGGTCAGTTGCGTGACGTCATTTTCCATTTAACAGACTCTCAACCATGTTATATGTTATATCGTTTTAACATGGTAAAAGAAGGAAATATTTCTCCATTAATCATAAGTTTTTCCATACATCATGTTAAGCTAAAAATCCTGAATACGCCTAATGTACACAAACTATTTTATATGCTAATTTTCTTTTTAAAATATTATTAACAATATTCAGCTTCGAAAAAAATTATAGTTATAATTGTACGTACTACTGGTATAAACAAAATATTTTTATACAGTTATTTTAAGTACGGCTTTGCAAATAATTTTCATAATTTAATTAAAATTAAATTTATCACTTTTCTGCGAATCAATTTAAATTACTGCTAATTTTTAAGGAAAATGAGTTTTTAATTGTTTTTTATCATGTTTATAATAGTCAATACTATTTATATGATTTACAAGAATTTATAATATTTAACTACTCACACCTTACCTATATTATAATCATTCATTAATACTAAATAGGATAGTAAACTAGAGTCTAAAAACCTGTTTCATTCATAGGAAGCAGTTACATTCATTCATGGATACTTGACGAGAGATAAGGTATCTTATCTCCTAACACTAACATCCCGGAACTCACTCAGTACCAATTGGCTTTTCAGACAGCTCAAACTCAGGTCAAAACGTCGGCATGAATAATCATTTTTTGTTTTTTTATGTTCTTTTTGCTGACCGGACCTCCCCTCCCCGACCATCTTCTATAAATAATAATTGCTTATATTACAAAGAAAACTAAAAAAATTAAATTGGGTAAAATAACACTCACACTAAGTCGATAAGCCTATGGTGGCTTGCTTTTTTTGAGTGGAAAAAAGTAATGAGACTAAATAGCAATTTTATAAAAAAAAAATCAGGCTGTTATCACTATCAAACGAGCGATATAAGAAACTTTACAAAAAAAACGTAAAATACCGGATTAGTTAGTTTTTTCGTAAATGTAGGAGATTGTTTTATTTTATATTAAATAACAAATTATTTTATTTTATTACATAAAAAAGCAATTATGTATTTTCGAAAATTAAAATACTCTTGCTAAAGAAAGAAATCATATATGAAAAAAATCAAAATTAACCATCATTGGTTTATATTAGGATATTTGTATTTTTATTTATTTATTAAGTTTCAGAACAATGGAAAATATCGAAGATATAATTAATAATTAGTAATTAATTTGAGAGAGGAAATGTATTATGGCCTGCTTAATATTTTGATAAATATAAGAGATATATTTATTCGTGGAAGCCGGATAAAATTATAATCTTTAGAGTTGACCAAATCAAACGAGGAAAGATATCAAATAATTTATATTAAATGGAAGTTTTAATTAATCTCTAAAATCCCAATTTATTCCTTATCATCGAATAATTTATTTTTTATACAGTCCATGTTGTTTTTTATACTAATGCCCATTCGGAATATCGTAATATTTAAAGTTTTCTCCACATTTGAATGAAATATCCAGAGTTTGAAGCCTCTATTTTGTGATGTTCAGTTAATGATAGTTTTCTTGACTAGTGATGTAGTATCATTAGTTGGTAAATTAAGGTCAGTTTTGAAACTTCGAAATTAGTTGTTTTACTGTTGAGTTGCTCTTGCATGAAGTTTGAAGCTTGCACCGCTACGTTTAGAAATTTAACTTTTAGACACATGTCAAAATTGAACGAACATCCAGTATATGGAGTATTCCTATTATTTTAAAAGATTCACTACATATTAATTATTTATTTTTTAATGATTAATACTCCGATATAACTTAATGGTTGTTTATATCCATAGTTTATTTATAAAACATAATTAAATACATTAATTATTCTCCCTTAAAAAACCCCTTGCATTTACTTTGTTTAAGGTCCTCCTGCCTTTTCTCATTTATATATAAAATTAATTATATTAACATATAACTATATTAAATACAAAATTGATTGACTGTAACTGAATACGTAAATGAAAATATAGAATACATAATTAATTTTAAACAAACATATACAGATAGAGAATATAGATAATGTATTCAATGAAAACATATTTTTTGGTGTGTTTTTTTAAAAATTAATTACGTATTCAGTTACGGTCAATAATTTTTATATATAATATATTTTTTTCATTATCTCAAAATGAGAAAAAGCAGGACCTTAAACAAGATCAAGGCAAGGGGTTTGCTAAGGGCGAATAATCAATGTATTTATTTTTTTAAATAATTAAACCATGTAAATAAAAAGCCATTAAGTTTTACTGGAGTATAAAACTTTAAAAATTAAGATTAATTTTTATTAATATATTCTTGTTTGAGAGTGGTTTAGTTTATTTAAAAACAAATTTGATCCTTTTCTTCTCAACTTCATTCTTTTCAAAAACTTCCAACGTTTCGACCTTCAGGTCATTTTCAAGGATACCTTTACTTTGTTGTCATTTTCTTTTTTTAAAAACTTAAGAATGCCGGCTAATTGCCTTTGTCTCATGTATAAATTTTTCTATATAATTCTTTCTTAAATTTAAAACTTTTACTAACCACTTCTCTTCTTTCCTTAAGGTTTGCAAATGTAAATGAAAGAAAGAAGAGAAGTGGTTAGTAAAAGTTTTAAATTTAAGAAAGAATTATATGGAAAAATTTATAGATGGGACAAAGGCAATTAGCCGGCATTTTTAAGAATTTTAAAAAAGAAAATGACAACAAAGTAAAGGTATCCTTGAAAATGACCTGAGGGTCGAAACGTTGGAAGGTTTTGAAAAGAATAAAGTTGAG
>NW_027111296.1:1006206-1032685 GCF_000696795.3 Halyomorpha halys | reverse complement strand
ATATTTATTATTCACTCACTCACTGTTGGGCGCTACAATCCTTGTAGGGCCTGGGCCTCTGCCACCACTCTTTCCCATGCCTCGCGGTCTCCAGCGAGACTCCTCCAATTTTCAACTCCCATTCCTCTCAAATCATCCAGCCACCGACGCCTGGGTCTGCCCCTTTTCCTTTTTCTTCCTGGTGCACCAGTTAGCATCCTTTTAGGTAGCCTGCAAGGCTCCATCCTTTCCACATGTCCCAACCATCTTAACCTGCTCTTCTTAATAGCACAGAGGATATCAGGCTCTCCATACAATTCCTTTATTTCGTCATTGCTTCTGATGCTCCTCTTTAACGGCTCTAAAGATCTTTCTTAGGACTCTTCTCTCCCAAACCAGTAGAGCTCTTCTATTTATTTATTATCCTCTGTCGTGAACCATAGGGTTTTTGCGAAAAGCCTATTATATACAACCAGTGTTAGTACAAGATTATTACTATTAACAATATTATGTACAATGCAATAGAGAGATAAATACAATAGAAAGAAGAATATAATAGAAAGAACATAACACAAAAAACAGAGAGGTAAAGGTTGTTAGTATTCTTAAAATACTATTTTTAGAATACTAAAAATAAACAAAAAAAAATGAAAATAAAAAATTATATAATATGCGTAATGGCATAATTTGTATAATAATAATTTAAAAACAGTGACGTGATTTTTTTTTATTCGCTTGTCGCTGCACATTAAAATTTCAGGTCTATGTTGTCGGTGAACTCATTAAAAGTCATCTCAAAAAAAAAAAATAAAATGAAATAAATTACGCAATTACCTACAATAACACGGTCACTTTATTTCATCTTCATACCAATACAAGAGACAAAATAGAGTACGATACAATTTAGTGTAGTGTTAGTACAATACAGTGTACGAAATTCCCTGTGATATAGTTGAGGGAAATTCCGTTCAACTTCAAAGGAGTATCTTAAAAGAAGGGTATACCAACACAAATATAAATGTAACCCTATAATAACAAAACTTGAGCAACCTCCTCACTGCACATTTTAGACAAACAGAGAATTATGCACTCTTATGCATTTAATATTTAAAATGTCTTTAAGTAGAGCTGTTCACAAGTTATATTATATTACATGATAAAACCTTTTAGATTTAACACAACATCATGAATACCCCTGATGTAGAATACACTGTAATAGACTGTTATAATATTGTAAATAATGAATTAATTGTAATAGTTATTAATCATATATTACAATATGCTCTTGTAATTATATAGTAATTAGTTGAATAAATTGCTTGTTCTAAAAAAACGTCCTCTAAAGAAAGTTATATTACTACATGATCCCCAAGAGTATATGTACATACTCACATATACAGCAAAATTATTTTCAAACCTATTTATTCTACGTTTTAATGAATAATTTAAAAAAAAATAATTTTTTTTTTCAACTGCATATATCGATTTAAAAAACAAAGAGAACATTACAAAGGTTGGTAATTCAGCGATGCATAAATCAGCGTTGTTGAGGGGCCCATAATACAGGTGAATAGCCCATAATGAACCCAACAATTCACTCTATATGGTCCCTTTATTATTTCCTCTTTAAATATACCACACATTAACTAACTATTCAATTGTGATTTTCTTTATTCAACGAAATAATCTCAATGCCTGGAACTTTTTATTTATTTATTTTATTTTTGTGTTATAACAAATATGTTATGAATTTCGGGCTGCTAAACTAAGAAAAAATATATTAAAGAAAATATGGCAGTGAACCATTAAAAAAGATGAAATGATAAAGTAGAAGAAGAAATTACAATTTATGAGCATTGTAAAAAACGAATTACCTGTAAAAACCTTATTAGTAATGTATATATGAGTAACTCTGTTACCAAAAGGAAATGAATTATTAATTGCTATCGTCTAGTGATTTTATCCTCTATGCAATAAAAAAGCTCTTTCGTTAAAAAAATTGTTAAAAATGTGCTTAAACACGATCTATATACAAAAACGCAGCTCATCATAGTATTCAGACCATGTGACCATGGAAAACTACCTAGATTAGCTTGGTTAATTGTTCAATTATTACTTTTTTTTTTACTCTTTTTTCTATTTCCTGGAAACATTTTCCATGCTATTAGACTATTAAAGTTCTTTTTACAAGATGTTTTGTTCTTGACCCCACCTTAGTTTACTTTATTGTCATATTATTATCTAACATTGTCAATTTATTATTGGATTTTAAGGATTGAATACGAGAGGAATTCGAAGGTTTAGTGGAGCCCCAAAGCTCAACTCCATATGTCCAGATTGGCCTTATTACAGTCATGTAGATCAGTCTTTTGTAATGTGTTGGAAGTTTAGAACGTTTGTCTAGTAAGTGCTGTAATAGTCGAAATCGACGTGCAATTTCCTGTCTTTTCATTCTTGTGTGAGGATTCCAGGTTAATCGTTTGTCCAAATGTAGTCCAAGGTAGTGTATCTGTTCAACAGGGGTAAAAGTAACATTATTAAATGAAACTGTAGGGTAGTCGGTAAGTTGACGACGAAGGGTGAAGGTGATTTGATGGGATTTTTTGGAATTTATCTTAATCCTTCAATTACGACACCATTCTTCGAGGGCTGTGATATGGGATTGGAGAGCTTGGAATACAATTAATGGGTTATTATTAACAGCGAGCACACATGTGTCATCGGCATACGTGGTGAGAATAGTGTTAGAATTAAATGTAAGTGTAAAAAATAAACAGAAGTTAAAATAAACATTAAGAAAATTAATATGGATAACAAATAAACATAGAGGGGAGTACCTGTCAAATTGAAACAATGATGACATCTGCTAAGTTGTGGTATCCACTCTCAGGTAATTAATTTCCCCACTTATTGGCTAACCCTCAAAAGGGGTAAGATTTTTTATACTATATAGATATTAATATATATCTTTAATATGTAATTGTATCTATTAGTAACTAGTTTCAAGTCCATCTATATGTATTCTTCCTTAATGTATTATTATTATTTATATTTTTTTATATATTTTATAAACAAAACAAACTTTTTTTTTTACATATTTTCGTATTTTCTCAGTGTATGTTAATGTTTTGTAAATTTTTACGATGCTTGTATCTTGTTTTTTCATTTAGCCCTGACGGAGCTCTGCAAAGTAGGTTAACAATAAATAGTTTTCTTTTTCTAATTTGATACCTTTATTGACCGCCAACCGGACTATATTCCTACAATCTACTTCATACTATTTTACAATTTTACAACTATTTTCTTCCAATATTTTTCCTTCTTTTTTGACGGCTACCCAGACTATCTCTTTTATAAATAAAAAAAACATATATCACAGCCCTCGAAGATTGGTGTCGTAATTGGAGGATTCCATCAAATCACCTTTACCCTTCGTCGTAAACCTACTGACTGCCCTACAGTTTCATTTAATGATGTTACTCTTACCCCTGTCGAACAGATCCGCTACTTTAGACTACATCTAGACAAAAGATTAACCTGGAATCCTCACACCAGACTGAAAAGACAAGAAACTGTATGTTGATTCCGACTATTACAGCACTTACTTGACAAACGTTCTAAACTTCCAACACATTACAAAAGACTGATCTACATGACTGTAATAAGGCCAATTTGGACATATGGAGTTGAGCTTTGGGGCTCTACTAAACCTTCGAATTCCTCTCGTATTCAATCCTTGAAATCCAAAATCCTCAATGCTCCTTACTTTGTCACAAATAAAATCATACATGAAGACCTTAATGTTCCCTATGTAACCGATCTAGCCCGAACCAGATATCACTCCTTCCATCATAAACTCCCTAACCACTCAAACCCCCTAGTTTCTAATCTTACATCCTCTTCCATTCCTGACAATCCTCCGAGGCGCCTGAAAAGAAGATGGCCACGAGACCAGCTAATGTAAAATGTCATTAGAGTGCTACCAATGGGTAGTTTCTCTACACGCCTGTAACACTCTAATTTAACTTAAATCAGATTTACTAAATTTATTCTAATGTACAGTTGTAAATACCAATAAATAAATATTAAAATAAAAAAATTCTAATAATTTGAAATTATTTTAGAATAAATGTGTTATTTGAAAAAGTAAAAGAACCGATTTCAGCTTGAGTTACTCCTTCTTGATTAAGTTGGTAATATTAAAGCTGTACGTGTTTGAGGCCCCTAACTGTCAGTCGGCCACCTGAGGTTGGAATTATCCGAGATTTAATCAGATCTAAGTGAACGAGCCGCTGCTATATAGTTCAAGTCGACTCGAGGCTGGGTTCAATATCTAAATGGCTCCTACTCCAATCAATTAATTATTCATGGAATGCTTTTGAGATGAAATCATGGAATTTAGCTGGAATCATTAAGTTTCCAAAAGAATTTATAAATACTGAATCAGCTGAATTTATTTCAACAAGTAAAAATTACAAAAATCGTAACCTTCATATTCAATATTCGAACATCGATTTCGAAACCCGGGACTGTTTAATAGTTCCTGTTAATACCTTACTCCTACACACTTCCTGTTTACCGAATTTTTTAGGGCGGCCCTTACAATGAATATTCCTCTGAGTAATGTGGTTTAAGAAGTAAACATAATCGCGCTAAACTTCGAAGTGTTGTAGGAGTATAATTAAGAAAAGAGCCAGTTATTTCATCCCATTACTTTAATGAAAATCTTGTATAATTACTAGTCGAAATTGATGTATCTGCCAACTATAATAGTGGGGAATATAAAATGGTAACTGTTTAAAAACGTTAAAAAAAAAAAGGAAGTTTTTATTCGGAGCTCCATACCTTATAGAAAACACCTTAAATAAAAGTAAATTTACTAAAATATGAGCCATAACAGAGCTGTGTGCATTCAACAGTTCCCGAGATATACGTTTTTAATAAGGAATATTTCATAAAAAATGCACTGAAAAATAAGTAGTTGGTGACCCTATTTTGAGAAGTCTTTTTCCCAGCAATAATTAGACGTATGACTGTCTATGAGTTCTTGAAGTAAAGCTAGTTTAATGTTCTATAAAATAGTTTATAACATTTATTTTCGTAGGAGTAGTTGTTTTTATGCTATATACTGCAGAGATAGTACTCAAATCAAAGCCAGTTGGATGTGCTATAAAGTAGTTTATAACGTTTTTATTTGTGATATTAGTAGTTTTTATGATATTTGACAAAACATTCTAACAAAATGTTGATTTCTAGTTTTTCGAACAAATGTTTTGATTTCTAAAAAAAAATACCTCAGAAACCATTTCCCTACATGTGTCTGCCAGCACTCAAATAGAAGTTAATATTTACTGTGTTATAATTGTTAGGTAATAGCAACTATTAGGCGTATTGATGTCTATGAGTTCTCAAAGTAAAGCTAGTTTAACGTGCTATTAAATAGTTTATAACATTTATTTTCTTAGGAGTAGTTCTTTTTACGTCGGACATTAAAACAGTTTTAAACCATTTGTTCTTCTTTTTTTCACCGCAACCCTGACCATCTACTTATAACTAGAAATCATCTTTTTGTTAATTTAATTTTGAAAATGTCATGAAAACTGCTACTCCTACGAAGATAAATGTCATAAACTACTTTATAGTCCATTAAATTAGCTTTAATTTGAGTGCTAATTGAATTCTGTGCACCGAATGATTCCTGAAATGTCATTAACCAAAAGGTTTGTCCTAACTACTAGAAATCAACATTGTGTGAATTCATTTTGTCAGATATCATAAAAACTAGCTCTCCTACGAAGATAAATGTTACAAATTACTTTATAGGAAATTCAACTTGCTTTAATTTGAGTGCTAGCAGACGTCTCTACAGTTAGTGATTCCTATGATATATTCTTCCCAAAATAAATTCACTGACTGATTTTTAATTGTTTGTTATAAACTGATGTTTTTTTAAAAAGCTATAACTCGAGAACAATGGAACGTAAATAGCTCTATTAGTGCTCATATTTTAGCAAATTTACTCTACTTTAAATGATGTTCTCTTAGATTTTGTAGTGTTGTTGGTAGTTTTTGAAGTTATAGAGCTCCAAAAGAAAAAATAATTATATTTCTTTTTACGTTTTGAAACAGGCACTATTTTTTAATTCCCCTAACTATACTTAGCAGGCTCATAAATTTTGACTAGTAGCAATAAATCGTTTTCATTTTTTTTAATTTATTTATACCAGATCGGCCTGGTGGACCTTACATGGTTGATATAACCGTTAAATTATATAACAGTTGATTATGGGGGTATAGTCTCGTACAAAATACACCCCTAACTATATACAATTAAAAGAAAAAAAAAGAAAAGATAAAATAAATAGATAAGAATGATGCTTCTTAATAATAGAGAAAAGTAAAATTAATAACAAAATATAATGATATTTGTAGACTTAACAAAACAAACAATTGCCCTCTAATGGAAAAAAGAAACAAGTTAATTTGGGTTAAAAAGGAATGAGAGAAGAAAAAATAAATAAATCATAATAAGTAAAATAGTGATAGTGTGACTAATGAATTAATAAATATAGAATTTATAACAGAATGTCCTGCAGCAGTCTGAGCTTCAGTCTTGGAGTGAGTTTGGGTTTCCCAGGTTGTAGGTCACTGTTCCTTTAACTGTCGGCAACTGGGAGTGGAACTTCATGAACCTTTTTTTTATGTAATCCTCTATTGACTCCATTTGTAATTAATCCGTTTTCATTAATGTAATCAATAATTGGGGTAAAATAACTGCCTTTATTTCCACCTAGCCCTTGTAGCATATTGCAGGGACAGAGGGAGTACCCCCCCCCAGTATGGGAGCCCAGTCGCCAGTGTATGTCCTCACCCACTTAAGTGGCTCCCTGTCGGCTCAGCTGTCGATATTTTATCTCATACTTAACGTAATGGTTATCGCCTCGAGGAAGAACAACATAGTTTACTTACTGAAGAGAGCTGTTAATGGGTTTAGCGATAACTTGGCGAAATATTGAGCCATAATAAATGTTGCCATTGCCCCCGTAAGCTTTACGTTAACAGACAATTGTAATCTTTTGTTTTACAATTTTTTTTTTTTTTTACAGGTGTATTTAATTCCGTATACAATAATATAGTTGGTTTCTGCTGTGTGAACAAAATCTAAGCCTATTTCCTCCTTTAATCCTTAAAACTACTTTATAGAGAAGATATTATCTATTAATGATTTTTTATTTAATTTAATTTTTGAAAATTAATATTTGTTTCTTGTTACTTTATGCTCTGTCATACCGTCCAACTGATTGTGATGAGGTGTTTGCTAAATATTTAGAATTTTACCCAGGAGGTTATAGGCTGTTTTTTTATGGTATAAAAAAAAGATATAAAATAAGCATTTTTATTTAAGATATGTTATTAATAATAATTATGTTGTTGTTAAAATTGTTACAAATAAATGTATAATGAGTTGTTAATTGTTAGATTGTCCTTGAGAATGGCCGAATAGGCTGAAATGTTGGACTATTCATGAAATAATAAAGAGTGTTACTTACATGGATACAAATTAATTTATTAAAACAAAAAATTGTGTTATGCTAGCTGTCGCCCTGATGAAGGCCTTAAATCCAGGCCGAAACGTTGGCACTAATAAAGAAGTATTTACATATTTGTGTTCTTCACTGATCGCAACCCAACCATCTCTTCATTTATATATATATATATACAGATATCGAAATCATCAAAGGCTATACTAGGATATGATTATACGCCCTCTCAAATCTCCACATTTTTCGGAGTTTTGTTTTCATTTTACTCTTTTGCCATTAAAGTGGTATGAGGATTATCTTTGGAATATTAGTTTTTGATAATATCTTTGCCTTCTCCTATACTTTGGAATTTCAATTGGGATTTTTATGGATTCTGATTGTAAATAAGACGGGTTTACATCGTATACTATTTTAATCCAACATAGTATAGTTCATATCCTAAGTGAACACAGTAAATAATTTAAATAAATAATTTAATTTTTATCTATTTAAGTCTCAACACATTTTATTTTCCTTACAAGTCCGACGTTTCGGCCATCCTCAGGGACAATCTACCACAAAACTGCTCAACTTTGGCAGAATTGCCTGCATGAAGCTGAGTTGTTAGATCATTTAATTCCAAAATTGTACAAAGGCAAGATAAATTATAAATAATATTGTTAACTATTTTGAATTGTTGAGGATCATACACGTAATAAAAGCTGTTTTTAAACGGATTAATTACAAATGGAGTCAATAGAGGATTACATAAAAAAAAAGGTTCATGAAGTTCCATTCCCAGTTGCCGAAAGTTAAAGGAGCAGTGGCCTACAACTTGGGAAACCCAACCTCAACCCGAAGACTGAAGCTCAGACTGCTGCAGGACATTCTTTTATAAATTCTATATTTATTAATTCATTAGTCACACTACCACTATTTTACTTATTATTTATTTATTTTTTCTTCTCTCATTCCTTTTTAAGCCAAATTAACATGTTCCTTTTTACCATTAGAGGGCAATTGTTTGTTTTGTTAAGTCTACAAATATCATTATTTTTTGTTATTAATTTTACATTTCTCTTTTATTAAGAAGAGAATATTATTCTAATCTATTTATTTTCTCTTTTTTTTTCTGTTAATTGTATATAGTTAGGGGTGTCTTTTGTACGAGACTATACCACCATAATCAACTGTTAATATATATAATGTAACGGTTATATCAACCATGTAAGGCCCACCAGGCCGATCTGGTATAAATAAATTTAAAAAAATGAAAACGATTTATTGCTACTAGTAAATATTTTTGAGTCTGCTAAGTATAGTTAGGGGAATTAAAAAATAGTGGCTGTTTCAACGAAAAAAGAAATATAATTAATTTTTCATTTGTAGTTTTATATCTTCAAAAACTACCAACAACACTACAAAACCTAAGAGAACATCATATGTTGTGTAAATTTACTAAAATATGAGCGCTAATAGGTCTATTTACATAGTTCTCGCAATAGTACAATAGTTCTCGAGATATAGCTTTTTAAAAAAACATCATTTTATAACAAACAATTAAAAATCAGTCAATTGAACAACCAGTCTCAAGAAAATATATAAGATTATAAATACAGTAAACAATGTTTTACGATTTAGTTAAAAGTATTGTAAGTGAAAGTTAACGAACACCTACTATTAAGTTGTGATATATACGGACATAATCTAATCTAAAATGAAATTGAATAATTCACATTTACGAATCATTTTTTCATCTCAATTATCACATTTTATGATACCAGATCAAAATATTATCTTTTTGTAATCAAAAGTAGAGCGTGAAAAACAGTTAATAAAGTTTTGCTGGCAGATATGGAAACCTGTCGAACAAACTAACAATCTAGAATATTCTTCTAAGTATCCTGGCGACGTCCTTCGATAAGGTAGGAAGCTTGCTGTGAGGAAATATTTGTAGAAGTGAAATTGGTATAACCAAAAATGACATTTTAATGCTGTTGATTTAAATCATAATACGACAAAAGACTAACAAACTTCATGAAATTTATGAGTAATTGAGCAAGAGTAGGACATGATATGGTGTAATGACACTGTTTTACATGCATTTTTCTTTTGAATACAATAGGAAGATTCAGTGATAAAAACCTTTAATATCCTAAGGTAAACAAACGCCGCGCCATTGTTGCCCGATGCAAAAAATCCTTCTCATCGATCATAAATCTATAATTAAATTAAATTAAATCTGTACCGCTACAAGCCATGAAGGTTCAGGGGTTCAATACTTTAAGAAACTGTTACTAGACCAACGGTTGTTCAAGGAGGTGATTTGGTCAGAATTACGCTCGACCGCCAGATTTTTACCCAATTTAACAGGCTGGGTGGACCCCAGGAGGACTCCAGAATCCACAAGAACTGACTCACGGCTACAGTGTAGTAGAAAATAATTTTCTGCCCAGCCGGATTCGATTTAGTAGCCACGAGCCTTACCACACTCCCTAAATCTATAATTACTTTTGAAAATTAGTTTCTATTACACTAAACATAGAAATGCATTTCTGGCGGTTCTAAAACTATACAACTTATTAGTAGATGTCTTTACTTTCACCTACCTATGTATGGAATATATATTAAGATTAATTATTGTCCTGAAAATTTTTGAATTCGAATTTGTGACGGAACTTCTCGTTTTAGTGTAACCTGATCCTTCCCCACTTTGCTTCGTCAGGGCTAAAAAAGATGTAAGCAACTAAAACAATGTAATAAAGTAAAACAGAAAAATAGATAACATGAAATCAAATTAAACTAAGGTATGGCAAAAAATGATGTAAAATTTGTAGTAGAGTTTATATAAAAAAGAAAATCAAAGTAAATAAAAATAAGATGTATAATGAAATTTATAAATAAATGATAATAACAAAAATAAAAATAAAGATAAAAAAGAAATATAAAAATTAAACATTCAGTCAACGATCTTTCAATATATTTTAATTTAGATGTAAACATTTAAAAGTACCTTTATGCGACTTAAACAACTTGAACATCAGTGAAGACTAAAATGACTTTGTTCTTACATATTTACATATACTACATAGTTTAGTGGCTACAGATATCACTGTTACTGTGACTATTACTCAACTAACTTAGCTATCTAGTGCTAGGAAATATATATGTACACTTGAGAAGAGGGTGTAGGAAGAATAATGAAATAGGAGAAGGGGTTTGGACCAATCAGATAATTTTAGGAGACTAGGCGCGGCCTAGAGAGCCTATGAAATTATGAGGGTGTCAGGTTCTTTCCAAGGACAGGAATTATTACCCTGGTAAGGGTTGGGTCTGCGATGGACTTGTGAGAACTGTCTTATGTGTTAAACATAAAACAGTTAGACATATGCAAGTCCATTTTGAGATGACATCTTATACTTGCCTAAGTGCCCTTGCTTTTTATATTTATATAGAATACTAAGGAAAGGTCACTTCCTCTATGGTCAGTGCCGGAATGTGCCAGATGTTAAGAGGAACCACTATATAGTTTATAACGATAGGCTATTTATAATAATAGCTGTTAAATACTATAGCGTTTGTTAACTTGCGTAACAGATTAAAATAATTATCTTGATAGCTTACGTAAATAATGATGATAAGCAAGCTACCAGGAGCAAGTGAGAAATCAATAAAACAATTCAATAAAGAAATGTTAACAAACTGTAAGTGGAATAATTGAAGAGATACCGTGCCATGTAATGAGATTTCAGGTTTTGTTTTTTCAGTCCACGGAACATAATTGAGTTTGTCCCGAACAATATTTGATCGAACACTTGTAATGTTTCCGATGATTGAAATTTATCCGATAAACTTTTTTGTTGCTTATTTTTTGTTAAATATTCACCATAAAAGTAATTTAATACCACGTTTATTTATTTTTTTTTAATTGGTTTAAAAATTTAAAATTATTTTTAGATTTGGTATCTTCTAAATTCAATCCTTAGAATCCAACCTGCTTCTAAAATAATGAAGAAGATGGTCAGGGGTGCGGTCAAAAAGAAACAGAAATAGTTAACAACTATTAATTTTTCCGACGTTTCGCCCCACTTTGTAGAGCTTCATCAGAGCTATTCAAGTTGATAGCTTTGGCGATTTAGACATCCCTTAGAAATAAGCTTCTTTGAAGATCTTATATGTCAAATTTTTCAAATTTCAAAGAGACTCTAAGGACAAATAAATAACTGTATTGTTGTTGTTGTTGTCTGGGGCTTAAGGGCGTAAAACCCTGAGGTCATCATCGCCCATGTTTCGTGCTTTATATTTTATTTCTATAATTCTATTTCACTTTAAATAATTTCGAAAAAAAAATTTAAATAATTACTTCTGTTGGTATTTTTTTATTATGTATAACAGATTTTCTGGTTTAAATCTTATTCAAAAGGCCATTCCTTTTTAACTGTATTTTAACAGAGCTTAATTTTGTACTTTGACTAAAAACTTTCTTTAATTTTAATTAAATTGGAAATTGTTTTCCATATATACATTTTTTAATTGCTTCAAATTAACGTCTGTTAGGTATATTACAAATTATTCAAAAACTTTCATTTTCAGAAAGTTTATACAAGCATTGCATTTACTGGGAATTGAAAATTATATATTTACCATGTTGCATTAGTCTTGAATATTTGTTATTACAAAATTGTACAGAAGATTGTGTATAAATAATTATTTGCAAAAGAAAAAAAAGAACTTAAAATAAAGCAAGAAGAGGTGAGAGATAATTAAAAATAAAATTGGAATAATAAATAAAATACAACTTAATACAAAAAATAAAATTAATAAAAATACCATAAAATAAAATAGAATAGGATAAAAAAAAATAATACTACAGATGTTCCTTTAAATACCTGAAGGATGCTTTTTTTGCTGCTAACTGTAGTAAAAAAACATTTTTCCATCTTTAAAATATAAAACATCATATTCTGTTTTAATTAATAATGATAAATAGTAAATATGTACAAAAACTAATAATATCTAAAAGATTATAATAAATTAATAAAACATAAGCAAGATTAAAGTGAAGACCAAAAGTGAATGAATTGCAAAAGTATTTGAAACAATAAGAATTTGTTTGGTTTAAAAAAATAAATAAATAAATTTTTAAAAAATAGATAAATAAAATAAGAGAAAGCATAACTATTTAGAATAAAAAACGGTGTGAAACAAATATATACAAAATATTGGAAGGTTGTCACTCCAGGCATTAAAATTCCAGATCTATGCTGTTGGTGAATTCTTTAAATCTTATCCTATAAACTTTCAAGGCATATGAAAAAAAGATGGTCACGGAATCTGCTTACGTAAACCAGTCATTGTTCTGCCAATGGGTAGTTTTTTTCACAAGCTATTGTCTTGAAATAACAGCATTTCATTGTTCAATATAAATATCCAATAGCAAGCAATGACACTGGACCAAACGAGTCGCGAGCGATACGAGGAAGCAGTAGGGATAGTACAAGAGCCGGGAAAAAAAAATGCAGTTATCTCACGCCTATTTTTTATTACTTCAATAAAAACTATGTATAATTACTAGTCAAAATTGATGAGTCTGCCAAGTACAGGCAGGGGGATTAAAAAATAGCGGCTGTTTCAAAACCTTAAAAAAACATTGATTTTTCAATCGGAGCTCTATATCTTAAAAACTACCAACAACACTAGAAAATCTAAGACAATATTATTTAAATAAGAGTAAATTTGCTGAAATATTAGCCCTAAAAGAGCTATTTAAGTCCAATAGTTCTCGAGATATTTATAATTGATTTATTGTTGTTCGGACAATAAGTTTGATTTATGAAAAACTTCATTTCAGAAACCATTAGTACAAAATAGTTAATCATGTTTATCTTTGTAGGAGTAGTAGTTTATATGATATTTGACAAAATAAACTCGCAAAATGTTAATTTCTAGTTGTTCGTATAAAATGTTGGATTTTTGAAAAAATATATCTCTAGATCCATAAGACGCCAACACTCAAAATAAAAGAAATTTAACTTACTATAAAGTAGCTTATGACACTTATCTTCGTAGGGGTAGAAGTTTTTATGATATTCACATATGAATATAAATTTGGCAAATGAAAATTTGTCTGAACAACTATAAATCAATTTATTTTAGCAAATTTCATGTCAATTATTACTCCTACGAAGATAAAAATCATAAATTACTTTATAGCTCATTAAACTAGCTTTGATTTGAGTGTTAGTAGACATCTGTACGTCAGTAAACGTAAATAACTCTATTAGGGCTCATATTTTAACAAATTTACTCTTCTTTAAATGACGTTCTCTTAGGTTTTCTTGCGTTGTTCCTTCTTTTTACGATATAGAGCTCCGAATGAAAAATTAATTTTTTTTATCGTTTGAAACAGCCGCCATTTTTTATTTCCCCTACCTATACTTGGCAGACTCATCAATTTTGACTATTAATTATACATAGTTTTCATTAAAGTAATCAAGAATTGGGGTGAGATAACTGCCTTTTTTCTCCTCTTGGGCTCTTGTACTAGGATAAGTAATTGATTTTTATACTATCAGTATTCTTTGTGGGATCGCACCATATTTTTAATTCAGAGATTTAGGTTTATCTTTAGAATAAGAAAATCAAATAAAAGTGATAATTCAACGTAAAGTATGTCAATGAAACTCAGACAGCGTAATGGTAAAATGGACTTATTAAAAAACATTGATACTAAATTATAGATTAATTGTTTATTTTAATATATACTTTTTTAAGATTAACGATAATTTATTTAACGATAAAGCCTTGGTTTGAACTTTGAAATAAGAGAGCCTTCTTGAGCAGCCTGTTCCTACTTTCAGCACCTGCTGGAGCAAACGCTACCAATTTTGGTGGAGAGTTAGTTGCTATTGCTTTGGCTTGAAAAGCTGACTGACGCCAGGAAAAAGGAAATAGTTCTGCTATCGCTGGAATTCTCGCATGCCGGGAAACTATAGAAAGTCAAAGAGCAGAGGAAAGAAGTAGAGGAGAATGCGAGGACAAGAACTGGGCAGCAATAAAGCTGAAGTATACTGCGCTGTACGAAATAAAATGGCATAAATGTCTCCTTTGGCGTAGGAAAAAAAATATTAATCGTAGGAAGTCAATTAATCATAAGAAAAATATATACTTTTATATTTAACACTAAAGGATATTAATTATATCATGTCTTGGGCCGCCCATGGCTCAGTGGTTAGGACACAGCCTTACCAATTTGATGTCTATTGGCGGTGCCGGTTCGAATCCGGCCTGGGACCTTGACTTTTTTCATTGAGGGCGGTCCCACAAAATGAAGAACTTTGACCCTCAACCATGGTTAGGCAGTATAGGACTCCAATGGGAGTCTTAGCCGAAAAAAAAAAATAAATAAAATATATCAAGTCATTCTTTATCAATAAAAATTAATTTTTTTATGGTATATGTTTTGAAATATCAGTCTGTCGCAGTATAGTACGAATGTAATGTGGGCATACATTCAAGTGATGTGGGAGTGGGTAGCTCAGCTGTGCTACTAGCTCTAAGGACTCGGGTTTGAATCCGGCTGTGGTAGATAATTAATTATTCTGTTACTGTAGCCTATGATCGTCTGTTGCTCTGGTGGTTGAGGCGCAGGTCTTTGGCGTCTTGGAACTTTAGCGGAGCCGGTTCGAATCCGTCCTCGCACGTTGACTTTTTTCATTGTGTGGCAGTCCCACACAATGAAAAACTTGACTTCAGTGATGACCAGACAGGAGGTCATAAAAAAAATATTTCTATGTATTTTTGAGTGAGTCCTGTGGGTTCTGGAGGCCTGCGGGGTCCTCCCAGCCTCATGAATTTAGTTAAAATCTGGTGGCCGAGTGTCATTCTGACCAAATTACCTCCTTGTACAACTTTTGGTCTAGTAACAATATTTTCTTACAAAATACTGCACTCCTGACTGACCTTTCATATGTTGTAGCTATACTGATTTATTTTATTTTTTAATACTTTTAACTCAGATTGATTAATGCAAAAATCTTGCTCTGGGACAGCCATGAACTTAAGAATTACAACGTCAATATTAAGCAGAACAGCAGCATGATTAATTTATCATGCCCATTAGAAAGTTATGTTTCCTCAGGTAGTATTATAAAATAAATAATAAATATGTACCGCTACAACATCAGAATAATGCTTGACTGACAAATTTTTCCTCAATTAAGGGACCCACCTTATGAAGCAGGTGAATTCCCCTCTCTTTCCACCCTACAATTTCTATCCCCTCTTCCTCTATATATGCAGAAATTCATTCATTACATTGGTCTTTAGTAAGAAAAAGTGTTTATGAGCTTTAGCCTTCAGCTGAATTCTTCCTAGTTTGTAAGAATTTTGTTTTAATATTGATGTCCCCACACACAAGACTGAAACGACAAGAAACTGCTCGTAGATTCCGATTGCTACAACAATTACTTGACAAACGATCTAAACTTCCCATTCACTACAAAAAATTACTATACACTACAATAATCAGACCAATTTGGACATATGGAATTGAGCTCTGGGGCTCCACCAAACTATCAAATTCTTCCCGCATCCAATCTTTACAATCCAAAATCCTACGTAAAATCCTTGATGCTCCTTATTACGTCACAAATAAACTCATTCACAAAAACCTTAACATCCCATTCGTTGCAGATTTGACCCAAAACAGATATGTGTCTTTTCATTCCAAACTCCTTAACCATCCTAACCCATTAATTCTTAATCTTTCATCCTTAACAATCCCTGATAATCCTCCGATGCGTCTGAAAAGAAGATGTCAATGTCATGGCAAATGACATTGTTTCATTTATTACAGTTTTTCTTAAAATATAATTTTCTATATGAACTTTATAAGTCAATCTATAAAAATCTTATATATTATGTTAACATAATTAAACATTTATTTGTGCATACATAAAAATTTTTAAATTATTTTTTTTTCTGTTTCAGGTAAGAGATTAGTAACTCCTAATATGGATATCAATCTGGTATGATTTTTTTTCTCATAGTACAATAAATAAATAATTAATGTATATAGGTATAAATAATTTTAATTATAAAAGGAATAGTCACATTTAATTTAATCGAAAAGGTTTGCCCACGTCTCTTCTATTTGCTCTTACTTCGCCCCTCACTCCTGCTCGTGCCCTCTTTGATTTTAATGCGAACCCTTTCTTATTTCCTAATCCCCTTTCCATTATTGTCCGAAACAACTCGTAACCAGATGAAGACTTTCCCTCAGGAAGAGATAAGTAGTTTATTCCTGAGTGAAATTATCTTTTTATCCTTAGAGGTGTAGAGGTAGGAGTAAGTTGCCGTTGGACGGGGGGGGGGGGGGTAAGTTGGCTCCCAGTTGGCCGTTATTTATTAGATTTACTGTATCCTCGACTAATCCTTTTAGTGCGATCAAGAGATGAACTGCGCTCTCCCACATCTCGCTCCCAACGCCCTCTACCTTCCCACATTATTTAAACCTCTTCTTAATAATGCATTTACTTATTTTTCTAATCGAGGTATAAGTCTAGATTTACTTTTTATCTCTAAACTGTCCCATATTTACCTCTCTCCATTTTGTTTCTATATGTAATATGTGATTTATAAAGATAATAACATAGGATGGGAATAGAAACAAATTTATTATGAATGCTAAGTATAATAAAGAAAAAATAAATTAGTTATAACAAAAATAACAATATCGCCTCCTACTATTTTATTATCTTTGAACTCCTACGTTTCAGCCATTCCCGAGGATCTATCGCTATTATGCCTTTGTCAATTTATATCATTTTTCAATAACTTTTAACGCAGTTTTACTTATTATAATTATTTAGTGTACAATTTATATTTTCACTCAATCAGTTTATCAACAATACATTTTGTACTAAAAAAACGTTTTGTATTTTTGATATGGTGATTGAGTGTAATAGAATATTGTAGGGGAAATAAATAAAACTGTGATAATAGTAGATTAATGCCAATGATAAAATTTGACAAAGTTATAATAATACAAGACTGTGATATTGTGATTAAGTTGATAGATCCTTGAAATTGGCCGGAAAGGCTGAAACGTAAGAGTTTAAAGATAATAAAGTGTGAAAATATTTGGATATGTTTGTTATTACTAACTAATAAATAAATTTGTCTAAAACAAAATATTACATTATATAGCAATATTTAGCAAATTTACTCTTCTTTAAATAATGTTCTCTTAGATTTTCTAGTGTTGTAGGTAGTTTTTAAGATATAGAGCTCCAACTGAAAAATTAATGTTTTTTTAAGGTTTTGAAACATCCGCCATTTTTTATTCCCCCTACCTATACTTGGCAGACTCATCAATTTTGACTATTAATTATACATAGTTTTCATTAAACTAATCAAAAATTGGGGTGAGATAACTGCCTTTTTTTCTTCCCCGCTCTTGTACTATAAGAGCAGGAGTTTTCATGATATTCATGAGGGTTATAGAACAAAAGAGAAACAATAACATTCTTTTGTTCTATAGCCCCAATGAAGACCTGAAACTCAGGTCGAATCGTCGGCATAAAATGAATAAATATAGTTTTGTTTATTTATGTTGTTCTTTGCTGACCGCACCCCCTCCCCACTGACAAACTTCTCCAATCATTAATCTACGGACAACTATCTACACCTCATAATCATTAATTAATTATTTTATAATTGTATAAGCTCCTTTAGAGTATTGGGTAATTTCATACGAAATGTCCGTTTTTATTATTTGAGAAATTCAAAGTGAGATTAGTGGACTTTTGTTTTATGTGTTTATGTTTTCAGATTATGCTGAGCTGTCATAACGCTTTTTTTTTATAATGTTTACTATCATTCCGATTGATTGCATATTATTTAGTATGGCATTAAAAATGCCTATGAAAACACCCGATTTTTGAGTAATTTTTTTTATTAGCTTAAAATTGGATATTCGACAGCCCCAGCTGCAAGAAACATTATCACAGGAAGGATTTTTGTGACAAAGGGACCATTCGCCGGTGCTTTGAAACAGAATTTTCATCTTTGGGCTAGGCTGACACACATTGACCATTTTGCGAATCTACTAGGTTGTTTGGAAAAATCTGAAATTCGAAATTTTGTAAAATCGCAATATTTTTTCTGTCTATATATCACATATATAAGAAGTAAATACGTAAACCAAATTAGAAATTTTTCATTTTTGATAAAACAAATAAACGGAAAATTAAAAAAAACTCGCCTTATTATTTCGTAAATTAAATATAATGTGTAAGGATAATAACGAATGAAAACAATATTAATTATTTCCTTTTACATTCATTTATTTTCTGCTGCCATCTCTAGTATATAATGCATACATAGAAATTCTCAAGTGTTGAATATGTTTGAAGGATGATGGTTTGTAAATTTTAGCTATTAAGTATTTTGTAGACAGAAGACGCGAGGTAAACAGTCTTTTTCAAGATGTAAATTACATTTTTTGTTGTTTGTAATTTAGAGTTCAACATGTTCTAAAAAGTTACAATTACCAATAAGTAATTCATAATTCCTTATATTCAAATATTAAATAAATAGCTTTTGTAAAAATAAATAATAAAAAAACATATTCAGAAGCGAGGATCTCAGTTCTGTTTGAAAATAAAGGAAGGTGAGCCGTTATTTGTATAAAAGTCAGAAACTATTGTTTAATTTTATAACTAAAATTTTATCCATTTTAGTCTCAAAACATTTTTATTCTATTTATTATTACGACGTTTTGGCCAATTCAAGACAAATATTGTTGTGATAAATTTTAACAAAGAAGGTAAATGTGATAAATGATTTTAATTTAATGTGAAAATTGTCTAACTAGGATAATTTGTTGGATTGACCTGGGCAAAATAGTCTGCATGAAGTTGTTTTTTAAACGATTTAGTTCTAAAATTGTATTAAGATTGTCCCTGAGAATGGGGGGGGGGACCATACTCTATTTGGGCTCATATTTTAGAAAATTTACTCTTATGTAAATGACGTTCTCTTAGGATTTTTTGTGTTGTTCCTACTTTTTAAGATATAGAGTTCCAAATGAGAAATTTTTTTTTTTTATCGCTTTGAAACATCCGCCATTTTTATTCCCCCTATCTATACTTGGCAGACTCATCAGTTTTTACTTGTAATTATACATAGTTTTCATTGAAGTAATCAAAAATTGGGGTGAGATAACTGACTTTTTTCTCCTCTTGGGCTTTTGTACTACTACGAAGATAAACGTCTTAAACTACTTTACAGCACTTTAAACTAGCTCTAATTTGAGTGCTAATAGACATCTGTACGTCTCATAGTTCCTAGGATAAAGATTTCCCATAATACATTCACTACTGAGTTTTCTTTATATATTTCATGAAATGTTGCTTTTTAAAAAAAAAATTGTATCTCGGGTACTATTGAAGGTAAACAGCTCTGATAAAGCATATATTTTAGCAAATTTACTCTACTTTAAATGATATCCTACTTGGTTTTCTAATGTTGCTTGTAGTTTTAACGATATGGAACTCACAAGGAAAAATTAATTTTTTTTTTCTTAACATTTTGAAACAGACTCCATTTTCTATCATCCCTAACTATACTTGCCAGACTCATATAATTTGACTAATAATTATACATATTTAAATTAATGTAATAAAAAATTATAGTGAAAAAACTAACTTTTTTCTCCTGGACTCTAGTACTAATAAAACAAAACAGAAACGCATTTCTGACAGTTATAATGATACATATAATTTTAATTTATATTGTTCTAGATTTTTAATAAGCAAAAATTTCTGTTTTGATATTTTTCTTTCAGAAAAAAATTAGAATTTGATTTTTTTTAAATACATAGAATTTTCAAAAGTTTTATTTTTTTTTTTTTATTTTACTCTTGTATGCCCTTCGTGATTCTAAATTTAGATTAGAGGTTCCCAAACTTTTTCAGTTTGCGGCTTCCTAAATAATCGGATTCTGAATGAATTCTTTTTTTACGTTTTAAACAGCCCCAATTTTTCCTCTTTAATATAATTGACATACTCATCAATTTTAACTTGTAGTAATACATAATTTTTAATTAATTAATCAATGCTTGGGGTGAATAACTAACTTTTTTTCTCGTCTTGGGCTCTGGTACTATACAGAACATAAATTTAAAAATTATCCATCTAAGAGTAATAAATAAAGATCAGATAAATTAATAAATTAGATATTACATATATTTTTAATTGATTATGACTGCGCTTTCTGTTTTTCCATAATATGGGCTTATTATCTCTGGTAAGTTGTAGGGTTGGTTTTATTCTGCAAATTTATCTCTTGTTCATTATATTAAGGGCCTAGATAATACGACCTCCCCTTTCACTTCATACAAACCAGTAGCAACTCGTATAATTTAATTAGCCCACTTTAATCCATTGTTCTGTACTTGAACTATACAATGCTGTATAGGAGTATTGTATAGGACTAAATTAGAATAATCATCAGAATATTTAATCATGAATAAGTATGATTAATTAATAATTATTTTATAATGATGATTGTATAAGCACTTTCGGAGTACAGGGTCATTCATACGAAATGTCCGTTTTTATTATTTGATAAATTCAAAGTGGGATTAGTGGATGGGATTTGTATGGGATACGGGATTTGTTGTTTACTATGTAAATATTTATATATTATAATGAGAAGTTCCTAATCCTATCTTATTTGATAATATTTACTATTATTACAATTGATTGCACGGTGTTTAGTATGCAATCAAATATGACCATGAAAACACGACATTTTCGATTATTTATTTTTTTATTAGTTTAAACTTGGACATATTCCTCACATTCCAGCCAATCCTTACACTATCCTCATCACGTATGCCGATGACACATGTGTCCTCGCAGTTAATAATAACCCATTAATTGTATCCCAAGCTCTCCAATCCCATATCACAGCCTTCGAAGAATGGTGTCGTAATTGAAGGATTAAGCTAAATTCCAAAAAAATCCAATCAAATCAAGACAGGAAACTGCACGTCGATTTCGATTATTACAGCACTTACTAGAAAAATGGTCTAAACTTCTAACGCATTACAAAAGACTGATCTACTTGACTGTAATAAGGCCAATCTGGACATATGGAGTTGAGCTTTGAGGCATTATTAAACCTTCGAATTCCTCTCGTATTCAATCCTTACAATCCAAAATTCTTCGTAAAATCCTCAATGCTCCTTACTTTGTCACAAATAAAATCATACATTAAGACTTTAATGTTCCCTATGTAATCGATCCAGCCCGAACCAGATATCACTCCTTCCATTATCAACCCCCTAACCACTCAAACCCCCAAGTTTCTAATCTTGCATCCTCTTCCATTCCGGACAATCCTCCGAGGCGCCTGAAAAGAAGATGGCCACGAGACCAATTAATGTAAAATTTCATTGGAGTGCTACCAATGGGTAGTTGCTCTACACGCCTGTTACACTCCATTTTAACTAAGACCATATTTACTAAATGTATTATGTAATATACAGTTGTAAATTTCAATAGAGTTATTTTTAAAAAACTCTTGGACGTACGGCAGCCCAACTTGCAAGAAACATTACCACAGCGTTCACGGAAGGTTTTTGTAAAAAACGGACCATGTATGAGGAAAAAGTTTTGGCTGGTTACACAGATTTGAATAACCTGCCAGTAATTGACGACGAAGAACTTAGGCTTACTGTGGAAGGAAGCACTTACCAAACATTTAAAGGACTTGCAGCACAACTTAATACAAGTGTATCGAATGTGTCATGATACTTAAAGACCACTTGTAATGTAAAAAAGGTATTTTCACAAATTCAAATAAATCTGCCAAATCTATTATATTCATATGGAGTTTCATCTTTGATCTAGGCTGACTCGCAAACAGTGACCGGTTTGTGAATCGAGGATTTGTGGGAAGAACTCAAATTCAAAATTTTGCAGAATCGCAATACATTATCTTTCTATATATCTATATAAAAAGTAAATACGTAAGCCAAATTACAATTTTTTCATTTTTGTTATAAGAAATAAATGAAAAAATAAAACAAAACTCGCCTTATTATTTCGTCAATTAATATTAAATATAATCTGTAAGGATAATAACGAATGAAAATAATATTGATTACTCCTTGTTGATTTTACTTCTTTTTCCGCTTCCTGCTCGAGTTTGCAATGCATTCAAAGAAATGCTCCAAATTTTGACTAAGTACCGCTAGGCGCTTCAGGTATACCATCCCGCACTAATCCAAAGCAATAGATTGCAGCGTCTGATAGTGACATTATTTATCAAGACCTAATAAATATACTTATAAGGCTTAGCGAACCCGAAGGTTCAATGCCGATACTAACAATCGTTCTCTACATTCACCCTCCAAACCCAAATCTATTAAATCAGTTTTAATGCAATCCTCCCATCTGCTTTTCGGTCAAACGTTTGGATGTTTATCCGTCGGTTTAATGTTTAACGTTTTAGAGATCCGTTCACTACTTCTAAGGTTCAGTCCCACAACCTTACTACCCGTCCATCTTATTCGCCGCAACCTTTAACCTGAATTCTATTTACCGGGTGCAGATCTCTCAATTCAGTGTTGTAAAATCTTCTAAAATATTTCCGTGAATTCATCTTTTTTCAGTCGTAATATTTTATCTAATAAGTTCTTCTCTTAGTGTAAGAGGCCACGTATCGCATTCTTGTAGTACAGTAAGAAGGATTATGGTTGGAAAATTCTGACTTTTAAGTTAGAGTTAAATGGAGTTAAACTATATTTTTAGAATTAAAATTTTTTTTTTTTTATTATTTCTAATTTAGTGTTCAACATGTTCTAAAAAGTAACTTATTACCAATAATTAATTCATAATTCTGTATATTTAAATATTAAATAGCTTTCGTTAAAAATAAATAATAAAAAAATATATTCAGAAGTTAGTTAGATTTCTTCTTCTTAGTTCTTTTTGAAACGAAGAGAGTCCTAATGAAGGTGAGCCGTTATTCGTATAATTGGGAACATTCTCCAAGTTTCGCTTAAGTTATTATTTATCGCGGCTAAGTCCCATGTTCTATAATTACTCGCCAGGCCGCGCTCAAAAGATTCTTCTTGGAACTCTTATAGCGAAATGGATTCAATTAACTTTATGAAAGAAAGCAATTTCTCAGCATTGTTCCTCTTTATTGTTTTAGCAGATTCTTTCTTGAGTTTTTTCCTTAATACGGTTTAGGAAATGGAACAAAATCTTATTAGCCCTTTTTTAAGTTTAATAATTTACTCATTTTCTATGATTTGAAAAAGTAAACAGCAAGTTTTATTTTTATATCTTAATTATTTATGGTAGCTATTAAACTTTTCGATTTTTTTTTTCCTACACGCCGGTAAATAGACTTCATTGCATTCAATAGGCTGAAAAATGAAGAATTCAAAATAAAATATTTCCATAACATTATAGTAATATTAATACATAAAAAGAATTTTGATCGCAAACAGAAATTGTTTTGTCTTGAAAATAAATTATCACATACTAAATTTAGTCTTCCTCATGTAATGTGAAAAAATGGTATTACTTAACATTTAAAGAAAGATCTATTTAATCAGTTTGATGGAAAAATGATTCATAATTAGACGATATTAAATGCATATTAAGGTTTCAGGAAATATGCTCTGTGGTTTTGCTGGGAAGTGTGTAAGTACCAACATATTTCTGCTCTAAAACGCTCAAATCCCGCATATTGAAAAAGGTTACCTTCGCAGATAACATAGTAGTCCTTTCCATAACCACCGTTTACAATGAATGACAAAGTTATCCATTTGATATGTATTTAACATTGTAATATCATAATCAAATATGTTTTGCCTGAAATCCTTGGTGGTCTTAGAACCTGGAAAACAGGGTTTTGCCATAAAAACTATTGACACCTTTCCACCTCTAGGAAGTGTTAGGAATCTAAGATCTTATGAATAGAGGATAGTTTGGGGTCGAATGATCTAATTGAATAAGACCTGTTGCCAGCCATGAGAAAGCTATCTACAAGCATGCCTTAGTATAAGTCAGTTATAGTTTACTTCAAACAGTTATTGGAACTCTTTGGGATATAGGTTTCGTGGGTGGAGCTACTAGAAGCCAACGCGGAAGAAGGGGCCAAAAGGTAATACAAGTAATGGTAGTCGGACTGAATTGTGGATAAGGCAGAGTTAAACACTTGGAGCTTGATAGTTAATGAAGGACACGCACCCATAATCCACCCACCCAGCTAGTTACGGATATATAATGTAAAGGTTATTTGAGGTTCATATTGTCTAATACAACTCCGTAATACACAATGTATTCAATGGTGAATGGTAACTAGTATGCCTATGAAAAAGAAATACAATGATTACAGTTTTCAGAACTCAAATCATTTGAATTAATATAAATAATTTCGAATATTTCTTTCAGTATTCTGGATTTCTATAGAAAACAGGCATGAAACGTAGCACCATATTGAAATCAAGCCAACTATCTCGGGGTTACATTGGACGCTAATATCCGATAAAATTATAAAAATATAACTTTTGACTAGTGAAAAATTTAAATTTTGAAATACTCTGAATGAGTTTTAGCTGTAGAATTTTAATTTATCAAAAAACCCTTCACGTTTCAGAAATGGATATATGAACGTTTACTAAAAGTCTCCTCATTTGTGCTTGTTATGCATGAAACTAATGGCAAACATTTTTTTTTAGACATTAGTCAAGCTTTTTTGAATTTCTTAGCACTAGAGTTTTTTTTATTTTATTTTTTTATAACTGGTGAAAAAAGAAAACAAAGAGAGAAGAAAGAGGAAATGCGGGCGATTGTGGAAACCATGTTGCGGAATAAAAGGATCATTTGTAGCCGTGAACTGAACCAGTTGGCTGGCGGCAAATGTCGAGTTACTGCGGCTAACCCTCTATTCTCTTCCTTCTTGTAATTTGAATAATAAAATAATTAAATAATGCAATTATTATATAAAAATATAACCTGAATATAGATCGAAAATATTATTAATGTCTTCAATCAAAAATTAATTATATTTGTTTTCCCTGTGTGGTCGTATTGGTTCATTCAATGCAGCCAAAAATTAACTAACTATATTCTATGAAATCTCTCTCGGACAGTTTGCTTAATCCTTTTGTTAATGCTATTATTTATTGAGTTAAATATATCTGTTTTACTAGTATAATATATCAAGATTTTGTCAGTTATACTTTTTTTTAATAAAATGTCTACATCCTTATCAATTTTTTTTTATATAAGACTAATTTCAAGAAATGTTCAAACATTGCTCAGCTAATTAAATTTAATTTAAAATGGATTCTAAGAAAGATATATTAAGAGTAAATGTTGCTTAATATTGATTAGTTTTTATCTGGTAACAGTCGAGAGAGTGATAACGTAAATGGCTTGATTCTTTATTGAATATTACATAAATATGTTGAAGTATTTTTTTTTTTTTTTATTTCTTTGCTTATATTTCTAAACTGGCTCGTACTCAGGCTGCCTAGAAACACAGTATAAATCATAAAATGGTCGATGAGTTAAGTCTTTTATGTATTGTAGAAAATTTTGAAATCGACATAATTCTTACATTGAAACATTTGTTTTTCATAATAGATTAAATAAACTAAACATCTGAAGATGGCATAAATATTTTTAGAAATCAGAATTTCAAATCTTTCCACAGGTTGTAATACACCAGATTTATTTTGATAATTTTATGGCATACTAGCCAATGAGAAAGTATTTGGAATAAATGAACATAATCTAAAGATTCCACTACATGTTTGCCAAAATAAAATGGCAAATTCGTTGATGCGCATGCGTGGATGGGTTGATTGGATTGGCTGGTACCAGTTGACCTGAATTTTCTGCAGGCATACGACGGGTCGGACTTTTTTTTTTTTTTTTTTTTTT
>NW_027111296.1:994445-1006156 GCF_000696795.3 Halyomorpha halys | reverse complement strand
TGATATTTTTTATTATAAATGAATATTTATAAAATTTTAAAATCAAAAAATAAATTGACATAATCTGTTCTCTCCCTAAACTTAATCTATCTATACGGGAAAGTTCATATTTTTTCCCATTTTTATTTATCTTAAAGACTAATAATTTTACTTTAGATTCCTTATTTTATTTCCATTTTTTTTTTTTTTTTTTTTTATTATAAATGAATATTTATGCTGTCCAAGTTTTAATTTACAGAATTTCCCCAAACTTTGAATTGAATAATTAATTATTTTTTTAAGGTTGTATATTTTTAAATTCTTTCGATTCGGTGTAAATGCATTGTTTTAAATCATGTATTTAACGTAAGCAGTTTATTTTTAATTTAACTTATATAAATTCTTAAAGAAGGTTGAATTTATAAGTTATGTAGTAGTACTCTACATTTATGAATTTTTATCATCTACCATCTAATTTTGTTCTCTTTCTTTTCGCCTTTTTCTTTTCTATGTGTTTGTCAAATTGAGTAAATCGAATGTAATAGCCGAAAAAAAAACAAAAGAACAAAACAAGCTTATGTTGCTTCATTTGTTCACCAAGCTTTTTTACAAGTCTTGAATTTGTGGAAAGTGTTAAACGTTTAGATCTGGCAGATGAAACCTGTTTTAGTTACGTGCTGTATTTGTGAAAGTATTGGTTATGGTGATTTTAAAAAACTACATTACGAATGCAATTCCCATCTTTCATTATTATATAACCGATTTTGATGAGTACTTTAAGTATCTGTTTAAGAAGTACCTTTCACACAAAGAGTACTCATGCACAATCGGCCAAGAGTTGATTTAGGATTCGGTACCCGCTCTCTCTCAGATTTCACGGGACCTGTCACGTCAGCCAAGTTTCACCTGCAGTTTTCACATCCGCAAAAGTACCTTGTCATTTAGTAACAAAGTGCAGCACTAAGTCTAGCCTATTGCAATCTTGCTGAAGATGCTATCTGTATCCGCATTCGTAACTTCGTCACGATTCTTCCAGGTTTCCTGATGAGGCATGATGAAAGATCCTTTCATATCTGTCGGAAGGATTATTTCCTCGTTATTTTTCGTTTCACTGTCGTATATTTTTGGATTCATTTAGATCAAACTATTGCTAGTAATGTTAATACCTTCATGACTAGACACTCCAACATAAAAAATGAAACAATGTGACTAAATCTTTTCTAATGTCGTATAAACTCGTGCTTAGTAAATCTGAAAAATCTTTATCATTAAAAAAATTCTATACATCTTTCTAGAAATATTTAGATAGAACTCTCGATTTTTTAAAGAAAAACCGTATCCTACTAAACCAGTGATTTCCAAAGTGGGTGCTGCAGCGATTCGGGGTGGGGGGGTGAGAAAGGGGGCGGTGATGGCCACAGGTGCATTTGGTGGTGAATAACTATAAGTTATCATGGTTAATAATATTTCGAAAATAGAGCCGAGGATTACTAAATTGGTTGCAGCTTTTTTTGTATTACATGCTATTCTAAGTTAATAAATGGTTTCATAATTTCAAAGTTCAATGTCTCTAATTTATGCCTTACTTTACTATATTTTACGAAAAAGTTTTTTTTTTTGTTTTTCTTAAATTTTATTTATTAATATTTACAACTGTACATAAAATACATCAAGTAAATTTAAAGTAATATCTTAATGGTATGGTACAAACAGGTAAAGAAACTACCCATTTGTAGCAGTCTAAAAACATAAAATATGTGAAAATTTAAATAAAAATTAATGAGGAGAAGATGGTTGGGGGTGCGGTCAATAAAAAACACAAATAAGTACGATTAACTTATTTTAATGTGCCAACGTTTCGGCTAGAGTTTCTAGCCTTCTTCAGGCCTGTTCACTGGAAGATCAAACGCCTAATTTTCATTGACCGCACCCCCAACCATCTTCTCCTCATTCATCATCCACGGTCAACTATCTCTCATAATTAAATAAAAATGAACCAAGAAAATAAAACGTACAGAGAAAAGTATAAATAAACAATAATTCTGAAAAAGTATTATAATGATTGAAAACAAAGTAGATAAAACAAAATAGATAAAAAAGAAATTTAAAGAAGCAATACATTAATAGACGAAAATAAAAAATAAAAATACATATAATAAATGTCAAGAAAAAAGAAAAATAATGAACAAACAGGACACCCAAATTTTCTTGACTTTATTTTTTTTATCAGAAACTTTTTATTGAGTAAGTAGCATCAAGCATCTTCCAAATGGCAAACAGATTTAAAAATTAACTACTAACATTACTGAAATAAGATTCATTACGATTTAAAGGCTTCTATCTTCATCTAGCAAACATTACATAATATAAATAAATATGTTTCTTCTAAAAATAAAATGAACTTATGAAAAGAATATACAAATAAAATAAATTAAATTAAATTGAAAATTTAAAAATAAAAATTAATCATTGAGCTCGGCGTGAACATGTGTATTAAATAGGTACAGACAGGAAAATTATTTTTTTCCTCATAGATCTGCCATTCGACCCGCTTTGTCACGGTTGTGATGTGATGTAACTAGAGTACTGTGTTTTTGTTTTTTTTAAGTGCATAGGCGTTATTCATTTTTATATTCAACCACACAGGCACACATAACATCTATTGAAGAATGGATCTATATTGAATTCTGTTTGCAACAATAAACTGGTAACTCTTAAAAAGGAGGAAAAAGGCAGTTATTTCGCCCCAATTTTTTATTACTTTAATGAAAGCTATTTATAATTACTAGTCAAAATTGATGAGTCTGCCAAGTCCAAAATAAAGTGTCGGATGTTAAAAAAAAAAGTAATTTTTCTTTCGGATATATAAATCTACTAAATTATTTATACGGTTTATACAGCTGACATCCCAACCCACCCTAACACAGTCCTAAATGTTGATGAAACATGTATACTGTCTCTAAACAACGACCCTACTAATGCATCACATACACTACAGACACACATATCATCTATTGAAGAATGGTGTAAAAACTGAAGAATCAAAATCCCATGAGATCACTGCCCTCCTGTTCTACAGTATCCTTTCTAAATACTCAACTAACGCCAGTTGAACAGATTCGATACTTGGAATACCTTTTTGATAAGAGACTTACTTGGAATCCACGCACAAGACTGAAACGACAAGAAACTGCTCGTAGATTCCGATTGCTACAACACTTACTTGACAAACGCTCTAAACTTCCCATTCACTACAAAAAATTAGTATACACTACTATAATCAGACCAATTTGGACATATGGAATTGAGCTCTGGTGCTCCACCAAACCATCAAATTCTTCCCGCATCTTATCGTTACAATCCAAAATCCTACGTAAAATCCTTGATGCTCCTTATTACGTTACAAATAAACTCACTCACAAAGACCTTAACATCCCATTTGATGCAGATTTGACCCAAAACAGATATGCGTCTTTTGATTCCAAACTCCTTAACCATCCTAACCCATTAATTCTTAATCTTTCATCCTTAACAATCCCTGATAATCCTCCGAGGCGTCTTTGTTGTTCCTTCCCTCATTGTACACAAGATTCTCAAGTGTATATGAAACATACAACATATTTACGTATTGTATTATTTTGTACAGTTGTAAATTACATTAAATAAATAAAAAATAAAAAAATATATTCAACCACTCATTGTTAACGGATAAACTTCCCTTATGCAGATGTTTTTATAAAATACACACGACTATTTTATTTTTTCATTCACATTAACTAATTGAAGAAAAAAATTGAATGTGATTCGAAACTGATCCTTCTACTTAATGTAATATATCTTTAATTCGCGGTCATAAGGGCTTAAGTCGAAAATGTGAATTTTTCAGGAGAGTAAAAGCTAATTTCAAAATATTATGTAGAATCTAATTATTGATAAAACAATATAGTAGTAAGTCTCTCTGAAGCATAAAGGCCTTATTCCCAACCGGTAGCTTTGATTTGGTGCTATAATACGACTTAATCTCTAAATGCTCTAAAAAGTGACTTAAGCCCTTATGACTGCACATCAAAGGTATATAATACTCTTTTGGCATTTTTTTTTTTTTTTTGTATCCATTACTGGAGTTATGGTACATTCTGGAATAATTGTTCCCTCGGCCTCGACTTGGACGGTCAAATCTCAAATAGACCCTTAGGATGGAGGAAGAGATTATATCTAATGAAGGAACGGGCGAAGCCCATAATGCATGAGCCTCGCAAACTAACAGACAGATTCCTCCACCACCCACCCACTCCCCGTTAATAATTAACTAGAGACTCCTAAACGGGAAAAGGGGAGGGCATTGTCAGTTAAAGACGATGCTATTATCCTCGAAGTTTTATCCCGACATCTTTCCATCCACCACTAGGCGTGTCATCTGTATTAAAGAAGAACCCTCACCTGCTATAGCAAGGAACTCCCAGTTGGAATATTCGGGCAAAACGTTCCCTAATAAATAATCAAGAGAGAGAGCAACCACGTCAGAGGAATTTCTATTGCTGTTTAGAAAGTTTATTCGAATCCACAGGGCCTCTGATTCGAAACACGCCCGCTGAGAAATTAATTGCTGAATTATTCCAACTTCTCTGTTATGTACAATGAGGATTATTAGAAGTCACCGTATGTTCCCTTATCAAAGACTGTATAATACCTGATAAGAGAGTCAATGAGTAACTAGGAAATTTATAATTTAACAGAGAATAGAATTCTGTTTCATAACCACTGAATTTTTATGCAGTAAACTTTTCAAATAAACTTTAAAATGTGAGATAAACAAAATATTTAATAAAAAATTCAAGTTATGCTACTAATGTGCCTGTAATTTCTAAACCGAGAAAGAAATTGCTAGAGGTATTAAAAATAAACAAATATGAAAATAAACCGGATTCTAACTAATAAACTGTAAAAAAATAAATAAAATAGATGAGCAACGTAACGTACAAATATACTAATGCGCCTACAATAAGTTCTGACTGAAAGAAATTGAAGTTGGTATTAAAAATAAACAAATGTAGCGCAAATTAATCTTAAAATAAACCAATGTTTTACAAATAAACCGTAAAATGTGAGATAAAAATATATTCAGCAGAAAATACCAGATTTTCTACTTTTGTGCCTGAACTGAACTGAGATAGAAATTGAAGGATGTTTTTTAAAAATAAAAATAAACCAAGCATTTACAAATAAATCGTAGAATATTTTGTTATATATATCACAAAAATGTTCCACATATGCAATTAGTGTGCCTGCAAGAAGTACTGAACTTAGAAAGAAGTAAAGAAGGGGTATTAAAAATTAACAAATGTAGTGCAAATCCATTTTTAAATAAACCAAATTTTTACAAATATAGGTACTATAAAATTTTAGATAAAAAAAACATGAAATATACAGCTAACAATTCCGGATATGCTACTTGTGTGTCTGAACTACACTGAGATAGAAATTGAAGGTCCTATTAAACATAAACAAATGTAATGAAAATTTATGCGAAAAACCAGATCTTTACAAATTAAAAATTAAAAAAACGTAACTGTACGAGGTAAAAATATTTAGTACAAAATTCTAGATATCCTACTTATGTACCTACAAGAAGTACTGAAATAAGAAAGAAATTGAAAGAGGTATTAAAAATAACCAAATAAATATGAAAGTATGCCAAATATATACAGATAAACTGTAAAATAAAATTTAAGGGAAATAAAATATTCAGTAAAACATTTCAGATATGCTTGTTATGTACATGCATGAAGTACTGAAGAAACTGAAATGAGAAAGGAGCTGAAGGAGGTATTAAAAATAAACAAATGAATATGATAATATACCAAATAATTACAGACAAACTGTAAAATAAAATAAAATGTGAGGAAAATACGTAGAATATTCAGTGATATATTTCAGATGTGCTTCTATGTGCCTGAAATAAGTTCTGTACTGAGAAAGAAAATAAAGATGATATTAAAAATTAACAGATGAAACGCTAACAAATATGGAAATAAAACATATCTTTATAAATAAACTGTTAAGAAATAAAAAACATTTAAAATTTTTTTTAATGGCCCGAAGGCAATTAAATGCTTTATAAAACAAAGCAAAGATGGACGGCTGTTTTGTCTTTATCTTCTTAATATAGAATAGAGCACTCACTCTCTTACTGATTGCTTTATCTCGAAACGATAACGCTTATCAAGCTGAAATTAATAAGTGCATTAGAGCCGAGATTATAGAAATAAAATCTGTAGTTATACAAACCAAAAGGAATAAAGAAATGTTAATATGAATA
Source organism: Halyomorpha halys (assembly GCF_000696795.3). Classification (NCBI taxonomy): domain Eukaryota; kingdom Metazoa; phylum Arthropoda; class Insecta; order Hemiptera; family Pentatomidae; genus Halyomorpha; species Halyomorpha halys. The sequence goes on along the minus strand of NW_027111296.1, from coordinate 999,858 downwards.
AACAATTCCTACTTTTTATTTATTATTTTTTTTGTTTTTTGTTCTTAGCCGTAATAAAGGCTTAAAATTCTGGCTGAAACGTTGACACTAATAAATACGTTTTTCCTTATTTATTTTATTCACTGACAACACCCCCAACCATATTCTTCTCATTTAAAAATTATATAATCCTTGCCACTGATCAAAATAATGATTTTGGCAGGTATTATTAATCATTGAGTGAAAACAACTGACCTTTTAAACCCATATTTGTTTAAGAGATTATTTATTAACTCTAATAATATATCCTTGTACATTATCGTGCTTACATGCATTAAAAAGGGATTGAGGTCATGCTATTAGATTAAAAATGTATCAAAGATGTGAGAGATAAGGCCCTTGTTAGGAGGAGTGTTAAGTAATTGTGTAGGGCAAGGGAAAGGGGGGGGACGCTAATTGGGGCTATTGTCCCTTCTGTCTTAAATGGGCCGTTGACTAAATTTTAGGGTTGCTCTCTGTGTGTATTATAATGGGAGAGGTCAATTGTAAATCGTAAATCATTATTTACTGTTAGAATTATATTTATTCCTGTCTAAAATACTAATATAGGGCACTGGTTCAAATTATCTTTTGCTACATGCATTCAATGTTAAAGTGTATTTTAGATTATTTTCATAATTGACGAAAATATTAATCTTATTAAAATTTTTTTTTTTTATTTTTGATAGATTTATTTATTGATAGATATTACAATCTGCCACACAGTTGTGGGCAATAGGTAATATTGATAAATGATCTCATACATACTAAAATAAAAAAAAAAATAAATATGTAAAAAAAAAAAAAAAATAATAAAATAAAATAAAAAACTCTTAAAATATATACAAACAAAAGGATAGACAAATGAACATAATCAGACTATCTGTATGATAATGATAAAATAATATATACAATATTTACAGAATCGACCTGAGGATCCCCGACCCCACTCTATCCCCCACGTGTGAGGGGTAGAGCAGAGCTCAAGAGATCCCCGTGCATCCCTCTCGCCGCATCACTGGTATGGGCCAGTGGAGGCTGAGCAAGTGCGCTAAAGCCGCAAACCCTCAACTTTATTAAAATAAAGATGGTAAAAGAAAAACTCAAATAGTGATCATATTGAGTCAACGTTTCACTCCAAGTTGCAGGGCTTCATCAAGGCTAAAAAAAAAAAAAAAAAAAAGATACAAACACTTAAATGATGTAAACATAAATGAAACATTAAAAAGATGTGCAATATTGGTGCCACATTCATTAACACATATTAGATTAATTTATGGTACTATATACTGTATTCAATTGGAGTTCTAGCAATGGTCAGAATCTCCACTCAAGTGGAGTTTTTTTGGCTTTAACGCACTTGCTCAGCCTCCACTGGCTCACTACCAGTCATGCGGCGAAAGAGATGCGCTGGGATCTTATGAGCTCTGCTCTGCCCCTCGCACGTGGGAATAGAATGGGCTCAGGGATTATCAGATTGATTGTTTAAATATTGTATATAAGAGTGTAAATGTGACTAGAGATTATATTATTTTATTTATTTATTTTTTCATACACATAGTTTGATTATGTTTATTTTCTTTATCCTTCTGTTTTTATATATTTCAAGAGAGATTTTATTTCTTTTTATTCTTATTTTTTTTTATTTTAGTATGAATGTGATCATTCATCAATATTATATATTGCCTGTGTGGCAGATTGTGATATCCTATCAATAAATAAGTAAATAAAGATTTTATATTTTAAAAAAAAAACTGTATTATTTTATAAACTCCATTTTAGATCTATCTGTACTTATTGTTTTATCCTTTTTTATTTCTAGTCATGATAACTTTGCAGCATCTATTAGCGATATGGAATTAAGTTAATAATTGCGGCTTCCTCCTTGGACTAGCGACCCTAAGAATGACGGAGACCATCCATTCCTATTACGACTGACTCCTCCACTTATTGGACATGGGGCAACATGGAGGATTTATGGCAGTTCTGCTAAGCATTATCTCCTATATAGGTTCCTCGGGGGACACCATAACTCACTCTCCTGCCGCTTAATCGGGATTCCACGGCTACCATGATCGGTTCTTGAGACCCGCTGGACGGCACCTTAAGTCAACTCTGCAGCTCGATCGGTAGCTTAGAAATTTTGTTAGAAAATCCATTTAATCATAATTTTAATTGAGAAAATTGTGTTTTTATTGTTAATTTATTTATATATTGTCAGACCGACAATGCTGGCTATTATACAAACTTAAAGAGGTTTTATTTATTTCTTGGATTTAGCTCGATTAGGGGTGGTCTGATAGATCTGGGAATTATTTTGGTTCTTTCCTATCCCTATCTCTAAGAAATGTTAAACCTTTCTATATTCAATCAATATTTATAAATCATATAGAACTGATTCTTTTAACAAATTCTTTCTTGTCCGTTCCTCCTTCTTTTAGAATTCCTTGTCCATTTATATCCGTAATGCCTCTTCCCTAACTTCTCTTAAACATCAGCTATTTCTTTACCTCCCAGTCTTCCGATCAAATGTTAAATTTATGTATTGATAATGTGATATTTCGAACTACATTGCTGAATCGTAAATAATCATCTTAGGTGACTTGGTCCCAGAATTAATTTTTTCCCCTCATTTCATTTGTATCTCATGATCCATATTAATTTTTTTGTTTTTATCTATAAGTTTGCTTGCTCTCATGACTGATAGTAGGGAATATACATTAATGCAGGAAATGAAAAAGATATTATGTCCTCACATTAAAAATGTTTGCGTTATTTTGGCGTCAAAGAAACAGTGTTCATAACGCATTGAAATAAATAAAAAAAAAAGCTACATTCACCCTCTAGAAATATTTCAGTCAGACCACTAAAAAAGGTGACGAGAAAATGCTGGGTGTTCGGTAAAAATGTTGGTTGATGGATTTGCAATTTTTTGTTCGAAAACTTAAGGTTGAGGGAAGTTAAGAGGAGAGGCATTATGGATATAAATGTGTAAGGGGGAGAGAGAGAAATACTTTATTCATCTATGCTGCCCAAATACATCAGGTTGCTACATCACACAACATACTAATCAATCCGTAATCTGACATATATAAATTACATATAATTACATGGTATAATAAAATAGAAAGAAAACACTTTTTTCCCCTACAGTTTCTTTTTACAATCAATTTCAGTCTATACACCAAATACAGATATTTCAATTCATTCCTTTTTTTTCTTTCCCTTTTCTGTTCCTTCAATTTGACCATTTCACAATTTTTAATTCACCCGATCAACAAATTCACTCTCCCGAATTCACCCTTCTAGATCCTCCCCAGTGACCCGCTAAACAAATTCACTATTATACGGCAATGTGAGATCAGACCATTAATAATAGTCACAGCAGTAAGCTTACCAAAAAATCACACCGCAAAAAATTATTAGAGCTAATATTACCTCGTCGTCCGACTTCCAATGTCCCCTTCGGCGAACTTTCCGAGGAACTTCATTTCTTATCTTGAAAACTACATTAAAACACTCGCCAAAACTAGGAATCTTATTCATTATTGCATAGAAAAATTATTGAAGCGAATATTGCCTCTCTGTCCATCCCCTAACACCTCTCGTCTTATCTTATATCGAAAACTTTTACTTTAAGCGAATAGAGCAATATGTGAAAAATATTACTTTTGTTCAGCTGTATTAAAACTATTGCTAAAATTAGGAATTGGCTGGAGTTCCACTAATGAAGTTTTAATTTTTGTCAAAATGGCCCCATGACAATGAGGCCGTAAACTAACACGGTTATGAAAATCATATTAGCTCATATCCACTATTGGAGACAATAGAAGGAGTTGATCACAAGTTGGAAGGCACTACAAAGCTGTTCTAAGAGAGCGGCTATAAGAGGAACCGTTCGTAATAAATCGGGCTGGAAATAGAAGCTGTGCCTGTCACTCTGCCTGGATTGGGTTTAAACATTCAGGACACTTTCTCACTAAAAAGGTCTGAATTATAGATCAGACAGTAAATACTTAAGCCGTTCCCAAAGAGGATGCTGACTGTGCCCTCATAGTAATCGGCTGGTCCCTCCTCTAATAATGGATGAGTGAGCCCGCCCTGGTCATTCTATAATTTCTCTTCTCATCCTCTGCCCCACTGCGTGCCTCGAATCTGGTTCCTTGAGTGGTGAGTGTTTCCTGACCAAACCTTGCACCCTAGGTACGGGAAGAGCCCAAATAGTACTAGAGACCAAGAGGAGAAAAAGGCAATTTCACTCTAAATTTTGTACGTTTATAAAAACTATGTATAATTACTAGCTGAAATTGATGAGTCTCCTAAATATAGGTAGGGGGAATAAAAAATGGCAGATGGTTCAAAACGTTAAAAAAAAAAAAATAATTTTTTATTTGGAGCTCTGTATCTCTAAAACTACCAACAACACCAGAAAACTTATCAGAATATCATTTAAAGTAGAATAAATGTTTTAAAATTTGATTCCTAATAGACATATTTACATTCATTAGTTCGCTAGATATAGATTGAAAAATTAAAGTAAAAATGCACTGAAAAATCAGTAGTGAATTCATTTTGAGAATTCAATATCTCAAAAACCATCAAATGTGCAGATGTCTATTAGTACTCAAATTAAAGCCAGTTAAATGTACTATAAAGTAGTTTATATCCTTTATCTTCTTAGGAGTGGTAGTTTTTATGATATTTGCCAACATAAATTCATAAAATGTTAATTTTTAGTTGTTCGGAGAAAATGTTCTTTGAAAAAATATGTATAAGACGTATATAAGTCTGCCAACATTAAAATAAAGGTAATTTAACTTACTATAAAGTAGTTTATAACACGTGTCTTCGTAGAGGAAGTAGTTTTGATGATATTCGATAAAAAAAGTTCAGAAAATGTTTATTTCAAGTTGTTGTGACAAACATTTTAGTTTATGAAACAATATATTTCATGAACCACAAGGCGTAATGATTTCTGCCAGCACTGAAATAAAAGCTAGTTAAATTTCCTATAAAACAGTTTATGACGTTTATCTTCGTAGATAAGAAAATAGTTATGATATTTTCAAAAAGTTTTTTTAAACAACTAGAATTTGATATTTTGAGAATTCATTTTAATAATTTCATAAAATCTACTACTCCTACGAAGATAAACACGATAAACTACATTATAGGACATTAAACTAGCTTTAATTTCTTTTTTTTGTTCTTTTTTTTATTTTAATTATAGCACATTAAACTAGCTTTAATTTCTTTTTTTTTTTTCTTTTTTTTGTTCTTTTTTTATTTGTATTTATTTATTTTTTTTTAATTATAGCACATTAAACTAGCTTTAATTTCTTTTTTTTGTTCTTTTTTTTATTTGTATTTTTTTTTTTTAATTATAGCACATTAA
>NW_027111296.1:993828-994395 GCF_000696795.3 Halyomorpha halys | reverse complement strand
TAGCACATTAAACTAGCTTTAATTTCTTTTTTTTGTTCTTTTTTTTATTTGTATTTTTTTTTTTTAATTATAGCACATTAAACTAGCTTTAATTTGTGTGCTAATAGACATCTGTACGTCTAATGATTCCTGAGATATATTTTTTCAAATGTCAAAATGTTTGTCCGAACAGCTAGAAATCAACATTTTGTGAATTCATTTTATGGAATATAATGAAAACTACTATTCCTACTAAGGATAAACTAGTTTATCGTACTCTAAACTAGCTTTAATTTGAGTGGTAACATACATCTTTAAGTCGAATACTTTTTGAGATATAGATTAATTCACTCACTTCTGATTTTTAAGTGTATTCTTTATGAAATGTTGAAATTTTTTTTTTTAATTGTTCATTTAATGTAATTTAAAACTGTACAAAATAATACAATAGGTAAATATGTAGTATGTTTCATATACACTTGAAAATCTTGGGAAGGGACCACCCATTGGTGGTACTTCAAACATTAATTTAAATTAGAAGGTCCCGTGGCCATCTTCTTTTCAGACGCCTCGGAGGATTATCAGGGA
>NW_027111296.1:990203-993223 GCF_000696795.3 Halyomorpha halys | reverse complement strand
TTGAGGAACACCGGCGGACTGAGAAAAGAGAGATGAGTAGGCTAGGTTATGATTTACTTTAAATGTTGAAATTTAAAAAGCTGTAACGTTAATATATCTATTAGAGGTAGCATTTTATGAAATTTACTCTACTTTAAATGATGCTCCTAGGTTTTCTAGTTTTGTTAGTTGATTTCACGATATGGAGCTCTGGAAGAAAAATTACTTTTTAAAAGTTTTTTAACTGCCGCCATTTTTTATTCCCCCTACTCTACTTGGCAGACTCATACATTTTTACTAGTAATTATACATAGTTTTTATTAAGGTTTATCTAAAATTGGGTTGAAATAGCTGCCTTTTTTCTCCTCTTGGGCTCTTGTAGCTAGAAGGAGTGATCTGGTTATTGTGGGTTCGAATGGGCCTCAATGGACAGATCCAAAGAAATAACAAGTGGTGGTGTCGGTATGGAACCTCCGGGTTCCCTATTCTTTTTTATTATTATTTTTCTTATATTGAATTTAACTAATTGATTTATTTTTTTTTTTTTTTTGTTCCAGGTAAGAAATACATCATCAGAAAAAAAAAATGTATAAGGTATTTTATTATTTTAATATTTCATTGACATTCACATACATTCAATATATATAACATGTTAATTAATCGACTTCATTTATTACATGTTTAATTTGTAATTCATTTAATTTACAACGAATAGTTTGTTAAATCTCAATTGTAATTAAATATGAGTTCGTCGAATGTCCTGTGTTCAACGGGATATCGAAGTATTATTTCTGGTCATGACGCGTTTAATCATAACACTGTGTCGGACAGATTCAAATTAACTTTTTTTTTTTAATACATTTGACCAGATAATTAAAAACATGTTTTATTCGGATCTGCTTGCTTGGATGTTTGCAACAATAAACTGGTAACTCTTAAAAAGGAGGAAAAAAGCAGTTATTTCGCCCCAATTTTTTATTACTTTAATGAAAGCTATTTATAATTACTAGTCAAAATTGATGAGTATGCCAATTCCAAAATAAAGTGTCGGATGTTAAAAAAAAAAGTAATTTTTCTTTCGGATCTTTAAATCTACTAAATTCTTTATACGGTTTATACAGCTGACATTCCAACCCACCCTAACACAGTCCTAACAACATACGCTGATGAAACATGTATACAGTCCGTACATAACGACTCAACTAATGCATCACAAACACTACAGACACACATATCATGGTGTAAAAACTGAAGAATCAAAATAAATGCTGACAAATCCCATGAGATCACCTTTACTCTCCGTCGTAAAGCTCTGCCCTCCTGTCCTACAGTGCCCTTTCTAAATACTCCACTAACACCTGTTGAATAGATTCGATACTTAGGACTCCTTCTTTACAAGAGACTTACTTTGAATCCACACACAAGACTGAAACGACAAGAAACTTCTCGTAGATTCCGATTGCTACAACACTTACTTGACAAACGCACTAAACTTCCCATTCACTACAAAAAATGAGTATACACTACGATAATCAAATCAATTTGGACATATGGAATTGAGCTTTGGGGTTCCACCAAACCATCAAATTCTTCCCGCATCCAACCCTTACAATCCAAAATCCTACGTCAAATCCTTGATGCTCCTTATTACGTTACAAATAAACTCATTCACAAAGACCTTAACATCCCATTCGTTGCAGATTTGGCCCAAAACGGATATGCGTCTTTTCATTGCAAACTCCTTAACAATCCTAACCCATTAATTCTTAATATTTCATCCTTAACGATCCCTGATAATCCTCCGAGGCGTCTGAAGAGAAGATGGCCACGGGGCCTTCTAATTTAAATTAATATTTGAAGTACCACCAATGGGTGGTCCCTTCCCAAGATTTTCAAGTGTATATGAAACATACAACATATTTACTTATTGTATTATTTTGTACAGTTGTAAATTACATTAAATAAATTAAAAAAATAATAAAAAAAAATCTACTATCCAAACTAGAAGATTTAGGAGAGCTTCATTTAAAGTTGAGTAAATTTGATAAAATATTAGCTCTAATAGACATAGTTCAATAGTTCACGAGATATAGCTCTTTAAATTTCAACATTTCATAAATACACTGAACAATCAGTAGTTGGTAAATCTATATCTCAGGAACCATAATATTAGTACTCGCATTAAAGCTAGTTCACTGTGCGTAGTTAACGACGTTTATGAACGTTATAAACCAGTTTATAATACATTAAACTATCTTTTATTGCTGGCAGACATCTGTACGTCCATTGGTTCCTGAGGCCATTTTAAAAATCAAAAAAATTGTGACAAGAAGAAATCAAAATTTTGTGAATTTATTTTAGGAAATATCATAGAAACTACTACTACGAAGATAAACGTTATAAACTACATTATAGATAGTACATTTAAGTGACTTTAATTTGAGTGCTACACTAAGTTGCAATAGTCGGAATCATTCAATGATATTGAATCGTATAGAGATGGATATTGAAGGTTGTGCAAAATATTTTTATTTTATTGCCTATCCTTCTGTGTAAACATGATGAGTGATACCGAACTTGATCGCCGTGAGTAGAAGTGATCATAAAATGAAATCGAATACACAAAAGCGTGGGAAGTGGGAAGAGTACACTAACCGACCACTGTTTGGGTCGGTTAGTGTACTCTTTGCAATTGGTGTAGCCCAAGGAGTGAACGATAAACTTCAAGAAAACTGGCGTTTTGAATAGCCATGGGGCCAGTTTTAAGTTCCATTAAGAATTTAGGAATCGAAATTGAGATTCGTTATATATATATAACTTATGATACTGTATTAGACTGACACTGTAACTTAAAAATGAAAGGGTTTTGGGCAGAGTAACGACACGCTTCTACTGAATACTGACTTTATTATCTGATTCCTCTGGTATATATAAGAACAGGTTGTTGACAAACTTAAAGGTACTTAATCCTCCTAGTACAAGCTTTCTATTATTATTTACATGCTATATATACAGCTAACTCCCTCCCTCCAGTTCCTTCG
>NW_027111296.1:964705-983368 GCF_000696795.3 Halyomorpha halys | reverse complement strand
AAAAAAAATAAAAACTCTCTTAAAATATATACAAACAAAAGAATAGACAAGATGAACATAATCAAACTATCTGTATGAAAAATAAAATAACATAATGATAAAATAATATATACAATATTTACACAATCGACCTGAGGATCCCTGAGCCCACTCTGTCCCCCATGTGGGAGGGGTAGAGCAAAGCTCAAGAGATCCCAGCGCATCCTTCTCGCCGCATCACTGGTAATGAGCCAGTGGAGGCTGAGCAAGTGCGCTAAAGCCGTAAACACTCAACTTGAGTGGAGAATCTGATCATACAGTCCTGACGAAGCCCTGTAAAATGGGGCGAAAAGTTGGTTACCAATAAATGGTTTTCTTTTACTATTTTGATACTTTTATTGACCGCAACCCGGACTATCTTCCTCCAATCTACTATATACGATCAACTATCTTCTTCCAATAAAATAATAATGATTATCAAAGAAATAAATGAAAATTTATGATAATTCTCAGTGAACATTCCCCGAGGGGTGTAATGGATTGTCCTTAATGTAATATTCTATACTTAAACGATGAAGTAAGCTAAGGTAAAAGGGGGTCAGAGCTTAAGCTCGAAACCACAGTGAGCTCGGGCGTATGGCAAATAAACTTCACTATACTGCCAGAAGTGGAACCTAAGACGTGCATAACCACCGGTATTAGTCCTATTAATGTCGTATAATAATGCAACAATGTTAGCTATGACGATCCTAGCACTACACCAGCTTAAAATTTAATATTACAACTACAATATTTGATTTTTATCGTGTCACTACTGATTTTGATTAAAAAAAAAAATTCTCTACGACCCGACCTCATTCCACTCCTGATACCACTATATTCCAACCATGGTTGGGGGTCGAGTTTTTATTTCATGTTAACACCGCCCCTTAGGCCGGTTACGAACCTGCGCCGCTGCAGACGGCTCTAAGGTAATTTAATCTGAATATCCATTATATATAGATATTTCTGCTGACATCTCGTTCGAAAAGGGTCTTATTATTTAATTAAATAAATTACTTCTATAAAGTGCCAACATTCTTCATTAATAAATTCAAATGTCCTACGTTCTGGCCATGATGAAGGACAGTCTAAAATATAATTTTACAGCCTCACATAACTGTTCGCAGCCTATTCGACCCAGGTTTAATGTATTATTAAATAAACCTTTAATTGATATGTGAGTGATAATAACATTAGGTAATTTGTACTTTAAAGTTTTTATATTAAAATGAAAAAAGAGATAAAAATACGTTTATTTCAACCATAATAAATTAGACCTGGTGAGGATAACCGGTAAATTGTTAACAATTGGTGTGAGGCTGTGAAATTATATTTTAAGATTGTTCTTGATTATGGCTAGGCTGGCCGAAACGTTGGACTTCAATGAAGCTATTAATAATGAGTGTTGGGCCTTATGGATGTAATTTATTTTAACTAAACATCTATAATAACAGTAACTTTAAAGTAATAATAAGAATAAGAATAAAGTCTTGGTCAAGGTTCAATGCTGATACCTCTAATCATTTTCTACATATGTCCCATGACGTCCCTCTAAACCCAAATCTACTCAATCATTCTTAAGGAAATTCTCACATCTACGTTTCGCTCTACCCCTCGGACATTTTCACATCAGTTCAACGTTAACATTTGAGGTATCCGTTCATTACTAAGTCCCACAAACTTACTCATTTTATTGTTATAACCTTTTTTTTTATTTATTGATATTTACAACTGTATAAAAAAAATACAACAAGTAAATTTGGTCATAATGACATAATAATATGATACAGGATGTAGAGAAACTACCCAGTAGTAGAACTCTAAAAACAGTCACAATATAAGGTCACGAGCCCATCTTCTTTTCAGGCGCCTTGGAGGATTGCCAGAAATGGAAGAGGAAGCAAGGTTAGAAACTAGTGGGTTTGGGTGGTTAGGGAGTTTATTATGGAAGGAATAATATCGGGTTCGGGCTAGATTGTTATAACCTAAATTATATTTATTGGATGCAGTTCTTTCAATTCAGCGTTATGTAGTTTTTTAAATTCTCCCATTGTCATGTTATTTCAGTCCGATGTATTTTACGTAATACCTAAAATGTGAGTGAAAAATTTCTTTCTTGATGTAATAAATAGTTTTTATTACCTCCGAGAATACATGGCCCCTACTTTCAGTAGCGAAGAAGCAAGATTACAAAAATATATTCAGAAAAACCTAATTCAAACACTAACGGATTCTTTATAAACTTTCCTATAATCTTTATAAATAAAACATCCTGAAATGTAGACAAATGGATCCTTGACGTGCAGCAAATGTCAGATCCTGAGGTACATAATTCAGGCGAGATAGGAGAGAAATATAAAAGAATGGAGACGTTTTCCATAAGGATTACACAAACCTCCAGCTCGTGTGCCAGTCCGCATTAATATGCATTATGACAGGCAACATCGTTGTGGATAAGCTTCCAGTCGGTCTGAGGGAACAATGGAGGGAAAACATTTTGCTTATAAAGAACATTTTCAAGAATGAAATTTCATCTTCCATAGAATATATTATATGTATTCCCGTATCGCTGCTGTTATAAATACAGTATAATCTCGGTAACCTGAACTAATACTACGGGGAGTGTTCAGATTACTGACAAATTCGGATTAGAAAAAGTAAAAAATAGGAAAAATAATCACTTTCTCACACACTTTCTTTCTATGAGTCTTATAACATCGCTGGTCACTTTTACAAAAATAATATTAATTTTATAATAACATATATTGGCCAAAAAACAGTATGGCCACACTTAATTATAACTTATATACAGAGAAGAAAAATAAAATAAATAAAAAACTAACTTGCTAAATAAAAAAACACAACAAAAAGGTAATTACAAAATATCTGTACAACTATGATAATAATTTAGATTGGTGAAGTAAAATTTTGTTAAATAGAAGGGATTTAGGGAAGGGAAGGGTTGGTACATGACGTATGTAAGAGATTTTTTTTTTTCACATCCCCTTTATTCATTAAATAATTACAAAATATAGACATATGCACAATACAGTATATAAATATATAATTTGTTGATTTTTGCCCTTTTACTGGAGCTGCGCTCCATTCTAAGAGATGGCTCGATATAATACAAAATTTTTGAAATTCCACTGTTCAATTTAAAAATATGTGAGGTGCTGGGGCGCACTTTAATTTTTTAACTTTTCACTAAATCTAAAAACACTAAAACTAAAAAACTAAAACTGAAAATTGTGTCACTGTCACTTTTGCTGGGTTAAAGTTGTGATGGTCTGTGGTGTAAATCCTGCCATCGGACTGGTGGAGGTGCTGGTGTCAGTGCCTGGAAGAGTGGATTGGTCAAAAATTGGAGGGAGTCAAAGAACTTGACGTGCCTCCGACCAATGAACTCTGGCACTGTGAGCAGTTCTAGGAGTTGATGCAGTTCCGGGGGCTTCTTCCTCTTCCACGATGTTGTGCGGACCATCCTCCGCAGCATGGTGTCCTGAAAACGCTGAAGGTGTAGCTACGTGCCTTCGGAGAGGTAGGTGAAGAGTGGTGACCCGTAGAGGAGCGCCGGCCTCAGAATACTTTTGTATATCTGCAGTTATGTAAGAGTGAATGGAGTTCCAGTGATATGCAGCTCGGGAAAAAAATAATTTATCAAACGCAGCAGTTCGGTGAGGTGGAGGTTAAATGTCAGATAAACGGGACCTGGTATTACGGGATTGGACTCAGACTTTGAATTGCAGGTTTTCTAGGATATAGGAAGGGCGTTGAGTACTAATTAATTGGCATCAGAATTGGGATAGAGCCAGCTCGGCGTAAAGGATGAAAAATTAAGAATTAATGGGTTAGGATGGTTAAGGAGTTTGGAATGAAAAGACGCATATCTGTTTGGGGTCAATTCTGCAACGAATGGGATGTTAAGGTCTTTGTGGATGAGTTTATTTGTAACGTAATAAGGAGCATCAAGGATTTTACGTAGGATTGTAAGGATTGGATGCGGGAGGAATTTGATGGTTTGGTAGAGCCCCAGAGCTCAATTCCATATGTCCAAACTGGTCTGATTATCGTAGTGTATAATAATTTTTTGTAGTGCATGGATTCCAAGTAAGTCTCTAATCTTTTCTAGTCTCTAGTTTAATCTTCTTAGTCTAAGTCTAAGTGGAGTGTTTAGAGAGGATACTGTAGGACAGGAGGATAAAGTACTTAAAAATGAAATAATAACAATATAAAGAAGTATAAATGTAGGCGGACTGGAAACAAGTTACTAATAAATATAACCAGATGTGATAAAATATTTAAATACAGACCTAGACTAATAAATTGTAGGATAATGCTCATTAAAATTATAGATATGGCAAAGAGGGAGGTGTAGACGGTAGAACAGATAGGTGAAGTAGATATGGTATAGGTGAGGTATAGTAATAAGTAAAAGGAAGGGATATATTAAGAAAATTGATAAAAATAAACAATAAACATACGGGTAATCACCTGTCAGATTGAAACACAGTAGGCGACTGAGAAAAAAGAGTGTGTCAGGTAAAAAATGTCACCACTTCCTAGGCCTAACCTTCCTATGGGTTAGCCTAGTTACACGATTTGTGCTACGATTAGTAAAATTAAATGGATAGTTGTGTAATTCGTAAAATTATTAATTAATTATTGTAAAACTGTAACAGTAATAACAAATAATAAGCAGAAGTGCATTAACTTTATTGTAAATAGATTGTAGTAACAACGAGAAAAAATAAAAATTAATTCGTGCCACGGTTTTGTTTCTATCTTCTCAAACATTAAGATTTTTTTTTAATGAAATATTTTTTATTTTTTTAATTTGCCCTGTAAATGTACATTTACAACCAGCCAATAAGATGTTCTATCCAGGCATGGCAACTCATGCATAATGGACATAGTACTTATTAGTGCATCCTCCTGACGTTAATTAAATTATTTTATTACCTGAGGAGGTCCCGCATCCAACTCCTCTTCAGCCTACGAGAGAAGCGACATTACGTCAAGAATGTCATGTGTTGCCATCTGTCGTATAGATTTATTGAAATGTCCATGTAGCGTGTTGTGAAACCGTTTGTAAGTTCTATGATTCTGATGCGTTACAGTCGCAATGCGTAGGTCGGTGTGAATGGTCTCGTTAGAAACGTAGAGTGGTGAGTTCGTTGCCAGTCTTAAAAATTGTGATTGTAAACTTTGTATTTTCTGAATCTGTGTCTTTTTAGTGCGTCCATAAATTTGGCAGTCGTAAGTCCATATGGGTTTTAGTAAGTAATTGTATACGTTAAGTTTCTGTCGGAGATGAAGCCTTTCAATTTAAAACTTTAAGTAAATATCGTATTCTTGACAATTTTAGCTATTAGTTTCATAGTTGCCCAACTCTCCCCTCTAGTTTAGATGAAAAAAACATTGAGTGGATTTTATTTACACTATGGTTTCAGTTGTTAAGAATCCTGAACCAATTACCTTTTAGTTTTATTGTGTGTAATAAATACACAAACAGAATTTTTCTAAAAATTTTAAAATATTGTTTTAATGCTCGATATATTCCGTTGATTTTTATATAAAGTTTGCTGCTAGCAATATCTCGGAACAGTTTAGCTGCTAGCCTGTGACTAAACTTAACTAGGCTAACAGTATGAGGAGATCACAGCTGCTACCGGCTTATTTGAAAACTTTCCAAATTGCTTCTCCTCCTCTGTATTCCGTTTCGGTCTCTTCTTTCAAACGCTGTTCCACTCCTCCATAACCCGCCTATTTACAGAATTAGCATACCGAGAACAATATTCTAAGGAGGTGGAAACTACTCTGTGATTTATTCATAAGCTAGTACTATGTTTGGTTTAAACGACTACGTGCAGCTTGTATTGAGAGCGATCTTGTGTTCTTGTATATTTGTAAACGATACGTTCTCATCGTGAATTTGGAATTATGACGGTGTATTCAAAAATACAAATTTATTATTTTTTTATATTATTATAAGAATATTTAATTCTGACTAACGTCTCGTCACACTTCGCAGGGCTTCGTCAGCAATAAACGAAAAAAAAAATTCAAATAAATTAGAATAAATGTACCAAGAGAGTAAGAAATATATAAACAAATAAAAATTAAAAGCGATAACTTAAGTTAAGAAAATATAAATATAGATGAATAGGAAACTAATTAATATTAGGTACAGCCATGTGTGAACGAATTGTAAATATATAACTAGAGTAATAAATAGTAGAACAATAATAATTAGAAATAGTAATAAATATGGTTAAGAGGTTGGTGTAAATCGTGAATGTGGCAAAAGTAAGGTATGGCCATGGGGCTGGGCTTCAGTCTTCGGGTCGAGGTTGAGTTTCCCAAGTTGTAGGTCACTGCTCCTTTAACCCTGGAACTTGAACCTTTTTTTTATGTAATCCTCTATCGAAATTATTTGTAATTCCCAATGCAAATCTTATGAACCAAGGAGCATCCGTTGCGATAACAAATAAAAGGAAAAATAAAGATCATATTCCTATTTATATGATCTGCTTACATTTGAGATAAATGTATAAGATATTATATACAGTATTGAGAGAAAGAGAAACAAAGAGTTTATAAAAATACATAGATAAAACAAAAATAAAGTCATCAGAGTAAGAATCATGACACAGTTGACTCAGTGTTTTCTACAATCTACTTCATATATTCAACTATATTTTTCCATAAATAAAATAAGAAAGAAAAAAAAAAGAGCAGGTGCGGTTTTTTTGTCACATATCGATCCAAAACATTAGATGTCGATCTAGTTCTTTACCCAAATAGACTATGTCATTGGATGGGGCGATTATTGAGTTTGCCACTTGGAGCGTTCTTGGCAGTTTTGCTTTTTTGCTTGGTTTCATATTGATATTTAGACAACCGCCGTTGAATGATCTCTTCACAAATTTTCCCAGCTTGTTTTAGTGCATGCGTTGGGTTAACGTAGATGGCGATATCATAGCACTTTTATATATATATATATATATATATATATATATATATATATATATATTTTATCCCCCTCCCTTGTCATTTCTGGCATACGGGGTGCGGGAGGAGTGGGGTAGTGCGATGGGGTTTGCGCATGCCACTTCTCCCCAAGATCACCAATTTTTTTTTATTCTTTTATTAATTATTCAATTATTAATTTTTTTTTACTGTGGTGCAGCCCAGCGCCTTACTGATGGAGCTGCACCTTGTCCACTGCATCCGTCAGGATTCTTCCTGGTCTTAGTCTGGGTCAGCTTCCTCATCTTCTGGTGGCTCGCCGATGTTGGGCGGTCAAGCCCTTCCCATCGTGAAATGAGTGGGGCCCACCACCTCCTTTCACCTGTATATGAACTCCCTGAAGAAGGGATAATTATCTTCTTCCATCAACCAGGGAAATTACGACCCAGCGAGGGCGTAAATCCTGGTAATTCTCGACAGCATGCTCGGTGTCCTTCCATGGCAGAGCAGTCTATTATTACGTGTTCTGCTGTTTCAGGAACTCCGCATGATGGGCACCGGGGATCGATGTTATTTCCAAAGCTCTGCAGCTTTCCCCGAAACCCCCCGTGTCCTGTTAGGATTTGTGAGACCCAATTGTCTGGGAGGACCCATTTAGCCTTCAATTTAGAAAGGACGGTAGGGAAGAATTTTCTCAATGTAGCGCCCTTCTGGTTGCTACCCACCGTCCATTCCACTCCTGTGTTAAGTCCTCTCGCAGTATTTTCCTCCATAAGTTTGTAGTCTCACCGATTCTCTCTCGGAGCTCCTCCGGTACGCTTTTAGTCCCTGCCTCTTAACCTCATATTTAAGGACATCCTCCCTGAGGATGAGGTCCAGGGGCATCGCTCTGGCCAACTTTTATAGTTGTCGCCTATTACTTCAGCAGTATACATTAAGAAAATTATTATTGAAAGTACTGCCCCTTGTGGCACACAACGCGTTAGTGGAACGGGGCTGGATGGTTCTCTTGAATTTGTACCGGGAGACTTCTGTTCTTGAGGAATGAGGCGATGACCGAAGCTGCTCCGAAGTTTACGGCATAAGATACCGTGAGAGACGGAATCGAAGGCCTTTCTACAGCCAATGGATCTCATAGCCGTTGCCATATTCCTATTAAAGTTGGTGTTCACTTTTTTTCTGTAATTCCATGAGATGGTGTTCAGTGCTCAAGTGGGCTTGGAAACTAGTTTGCTCGTAAGAAATCACGGATGTTCATCACAGAACTCCCGAAGGTAATTCATTATGACTATTTCATTAACCTTAGCGAGGTTAGGCTGTAGGTGATGGGCCTGGGGATTTTTTAACCAATAGTTATTTATGCCATGTCAAACTATTAATCAATGAGAATAAGACCTAGCTGATATTAAATAACAATTATTTATCGAAATCTTGAATTCAATCAAAATAGTTTGTTCCGTTATTGAGAAAATGTGAAAAATCAATTCGATAAAGTAGAATTTCCGCTTTTTTTTAATTTGTCGAAAAAGTTGCTGTAGCATACCAGGCATATGTCCACCTTAAATAGGTAATTTCAGTTTCAGCAACTTTTCCTCTAAAATTTACTTATCGATTTTTCACATTCCTTCGATTCGATCGAAAACGACTCTAACGATTTTGTTTAAGCTTGCCATTTCAAAGTAGAATTAAATGGTATTTGAAGTCAACTATTCATAGAAATAGTATGACAGGGCTTTATTGTAGAATTTTCGAAAAATGTTTTGGTAAGGTATTTTTAATTTTGTTTATTAGAACAATGATAAACAGTTATCATTGTTAGCAATTAAAAACAATGGATACAAACAAAATATTAAAGAATTTTATGAATAATTAAAGGAGAAAAGAGGGCATAGCATTTGACTCAGGCGGGTAAAACCGACACGACTTGGACATTCCCAATTGCATAATGACTTCTTTAAACTGTCAGTTCAGGTAAAAAAAATATATTCATTACTCCCACCTCAAAAAAATCAAAAATAGACATTTTAGAAAAACAGGAAAATAAAAATTATTTTTTCATAGTTATCGTTTTTCCTGGTCGTTAATTTATTTATTTTTCCCCCCAAAATCACAAAAATAGCTAGAACAATCTACGCAACACTTTGGGTCGTTTGTAGGATAAGTAAAAGTTGTGTTATGCGCCCACCGCACCTGATTTTTTAAGTAAGGAAAATTGAAATTAATTATTCATATAATTTTGACTTCGGCCGAAAACCAAATATTTAACCAATTATCTTCATTATTTACTCTTTGCCTAAGGTTATAAATATTTAATATTCAAGCTAATAAAAGCCTCGGCTTATTTTAATTATAATTAAACCATATCGAGATATGGTAATCTCAATTTAATTAATTACCGGATTCACCTGTCTCATAAGTTTTCACCCATATTTGAAATTATTTAAGGTTTATAAATATTTTTTAATTAACTTTTATAATTCCTTTGCGCTGTAATCGTAATATTTTTTTTTCGTACCCTCTATTGAAAATAAGGAATATTTAGGTACAATGATGTCAGTTGAAGTGTAATGCCTTCTTCTACCCATGGGTATATAATCGTAGTATTAGCATTATTTTACCAATTCACCATGCCCTGTCAGACTATTTCAATGAGGAGAAGGCTAATGTTTTATTGATGAACACTTGGTTATACTTCGATTCACCTAGTTCACATAGTAAAATTGCTATGGATACGGCCCTTATTCATGAATGAATCATTAATAAATAAATAAATATTTATTTTCTTTTGTTGATTTACTTATCTTGATAATAATAGTATCTTATAAACTTATATTTTTTTTCTCTAAATTAATTTTTGTATTGATTGAATTTTATTTCGGTTCTAAACTTGAGAACGTCGATTTTATCAAAGAGAAATATCGATAAATCATGATACATCAAAAGGCACCTTCACCCTTTATCGACTCTCTAAATTAACTTTGTAGGAATTTGATGGATGATTTAAAGTGCTTTTGGCTCCCCTGTATCTGATAATTATATAATAAGTTATTAGTTAAATATTTAATGAGTCCTTTGACCTCAGATCATCTCATTCATCGCACTAAATTTTCCCTTTACCGGATCGACATTGATGTGGTCAATTACCTTGAAACTTATTACCCACAGAATTAGCCCAAGAATCCTAGAGGAGAAAAAAAAACCATAACTGGTCACTTTAATGAAAAAAAATATATATATATACAGTTAAGAGTCAAAATACTCGACATACAGCTTTTCTAAAAAGTAACATTGTTTTACAAATAACGAAAAATCAATATTTTGTGAATTAATTTTTTTAATTAATATTTTCGGTAAGAAAAAAAATTAATTTTTACCGAGACTAAGCAAGGAATAGAAGAAACATCATCTTTTATTTTTGCATTTTTTTTTTTCTCAAAGTAAAGAAAACAATTACATTATTTATATTTTTATTTTTACCAAAACTAAGCAAGAGTACAGTTAATATCAATAAAAAAATGTTTATTGAAGCACTTACGATCCGATAAAAAGATGCAAAAATTTAAAATGTTTGATCGTTTTTCATTAGGAGCTCTTTCTTTAAAATAACCTACAACAACTAAAAACCTCACAGCACATAATTGAAGGAAGATTAAATTTTCTAATATATGATCTCTTTTCGTTCAATCTATATTTTGTGAATTAATTTTGATGAATATAAAAACTAAAACTCAAGGGGATAATCGTTGTTTTTCAAATTATAGTAAATTCAACTTTAACTTTAATACTAGATTTAATAGACATTTGTACAACTACTGGTTCCTGAAATATTGTCTTTCATAAATCAAAAGGATTTTCTGAGCAATAATAAATCAACATTTTACGAATTATGGTGAACATAATATAATCTACTACTCGTCAAGTGAAAGGTAGTAGATATATGTTCGTCATTTGTAGGAGTAGTAGTTTCCATGATATCTTCCAAAATACATTCACAAACCATTTATTTTTTCATTATTCGGAAAAAAATATTGCAGTTTGAATAACTGTCTCTCAGAAACTATTCAACGTGGCCAGCTCTATTAAAGCTATCCTAAAATATATTTTAGCAAATTTACTCTACTTTAAATGAAAAATTGGTTATCAAAAATTGGTGTAAAATAACTTTTTTCCCCCTGGCTAAAACTCATTACCAACGGTAAATAACATCGAAATTTTAATCAACTTTGTCGATGCCGAATCAGACTTGAAGCTCTGAAAATATATTTTAACGACCTGTTTACATTACGAATTTTCACAGCAGTAATAATGCAGGGACCAGAGGAGATTATATGTATTTTTAGGAACATGTTTTTCCAACTCGGTATGAGCTGTAACCTTTTAATGTTTGAAAATTCTCTCCTCTCTTGTAAAGGACTCTTTTCCTCAAGAAGGAAAATAGGTTTTCTGCGTATAGAATTCGTTTAAAAAGTTAATATGAAGAAAATTTCAGTTTGTATATACCTTTTATTTTGAAGATTTCTTAATAAATAAATTAAGGAAGAAATATTGTAGAAACAAATAAAAAAATTACTTATTTAAATAAATCAATTGTTATCCCTGTTAAGTCGCAACACTCTTTATTATGTCATTAACAGTTCAACGTTTCGGCCGTTAGATTCTCAAGGACAATCTAAAAATTAACAACTTTCATTATACATTCATTTGTAACAATTTTAACAAAATCATTATTATTAATAATTTAACATACCTTAAATAAAAATTTACATCTCACATTCAATTATTTAAAAACGTCATATCACCCTATGAAACAATAAATTAATAGGGGACCATATTAATTATTAATAAACTTATGTCTAGTTACCTATTTTGTCAAAATTACATTAATTTTAGATCAGCTTAACACAATCAACTTTCATATAAAGAAACTATTTTTAACCTTCTATACACTCAGGTCATGCATATAATTAATTTATTTCAAATTGCATTTTGGTCTAATTTTTCATTTCATTTATTATTAATATTTATATTAAAATTACTTGTAAACAGTAGCATTATCTTTTACCCATATATTTCATACATTTAATTTACTTAAAATCTGTGCTTAGTGTTAGTTCAAATTTCTTGTATCTGTTTTAAAATTTACTATATGATTAATTGATTTTCTCTGATATATAAATTGACTCAATTATTTTTGTTTTGAACATATTGTTTTCTATGTAAAATTATGGTGTTATCAAGATCAAATTTGTGTTGTTTTTTATCACCCAACCATTGCTTAGTTTCAGGTGAAACTATACCGGACAATTTAAACACGGAATTTCATATATCAATCCTGATTGACTTTTTATTTAAATTCTGTCCTTTAATTTGCTATAATAAATTTTAATTTTATTGTTTGGTTTAAACATAAGGAGTATTCATGAACGTCATAATCTTTAAATGATTTCTGGGTATATTCTGATAAATCCTTTAAGCAGTTGAATCCATAATATTTCTTATTAATTGCTTTATTATTTGTTATTTTGTTTTCCATCCTATCTTTGGAATTTTTGAGGTTTATGTCCCAAATTGTGTAAATTATTTTTTGGGGGTAAAATTTTTCCAGAAATATTTTAAATATCTTACTTTTTACTATATACAGCCTACTAACATCAGTTATTCTAATTGCTTTGTTTATGTATTTATTTATTACATTGTATTTCATAGATGGAAAGAATAGTAATTCAATATCAAATATTATTTTCTTTCTTCGTCCATTATGTGATTAAATCATTTCCTTATATTGTTGTCACTTCTAGGATTGTTACAAACAGTGGCACATATTAGGGAGATTGAGAAAATATCGATATATCGTATTTATATTTTAGAAAAGAGGTATACAAAGAGATAAAATTATATAAAAGCACTGAATGTTGTTGCTAGATATCTCTTGATACTGATAGCAGTGCATTGAACCTCCGGTCCGCTATACTTCAGTTGTGTCCAATGCCGAGGTTAGGATGACATTCAAATATTACTCAGTCTCCTAGCACGTACATAACTAAATGAAAATTAAATTTTAAATTCTTTTTTAAGTACCTATAGTAAAGAACGTTTCTCTATTTTAACAACTCCATCCTATAAAACTTTATATTCTGATTTGATTAATCATAATAAATAATAAATAACAGAGAGAGAGAAATACTTTATTTATCTATGCTGCCTAAATACATTAGGTTGCTATCTCACACAGCATACTTATCAATCCGTAATCGGACATATATAAATTACACATACATGGTATAATCAGATTTTATTAAATTTTAATTTAATTTTTTTAAAATTTTTCCCCCTACAATTTCCTTTTACAATCAATTTCGGTCTGTACAACAAATACAAATGTTTATATTCTTTCTTATTTTTCTTTCTCAATTCTGCTCCTCCAATTTCACCCTTTCACAATTTTTTAATTCACCCGATCAACAAATTCGCTCTCCGGAATTCACCCTCCTAGATCCTCTTCAGTGACCCGCTAAACAAATTCAATATCAGACGGTAATGTGCGATCAGACCATCATTCATAGTCACAGCAGTAGATCAGTTTACCAAAAACAAACAAATAGATACATTTTACGGGGAAAAGACTAACACATAGATTAAAAGGAAAATATAATAAAAAACCGGTTACAGGAAACACTTGAATGGATAAATATGTTTCTAAAAAAGCAGTAGTACTATTAAAATAAAATAATTTAATGAATAAATACGTTAAAACCCACACATAGAGAGGTCAACATATTAAAATAAATAAATAAATAAAATTTTAATAATATTGAATAGAATAGACGAAGTTTTGTACAAATTCATTACATAAAATACAGTTATAAAACAAAACCTGAGTCTAGTGCTCCATTACAAAAACAATAAACAAAAGATAAGTGCTTCATAACAAAACGATAAAAAAAAAAAAAAAAAAAAAAAAAAAAAAAAAAAAAAAAAAAAGATAACACAAAACTATTAACCTAATATTCATTACTCCATTATATTAAACTTGAAATAATGAGAATTTTTTTAAATAAACGAAAGTGTAATATAAGTAAAGATATTAATTGGTTTCGAAAATTATTTACATGCTACTAATTATATGTCACTTAAAAAATCAAACTTATTACATATTGTTACAATATAAATATAGAGGCTGTTCAAATTAGCTTCACTATCAATGTTCAATATGTTTTGTAGGTCGCAATATATGGATGTGGGCGGCTTTAAGATATGTTGTCTATTTTCTTTGAAGGCTGGACAATGTAGGAGGATGTGGTACAAAACATTATTGAAATATTTTTTGCAGAATGGACTTAGTTCGTCTGCCTTGAAAGTGAGGGTTTTGCTACCGTGGTGTAGTTTGATGTGCTCCGGGTTTCCTACTCTTAGTTGGTTGATGCACCTTATTTTTTTTTTCAATTTAACATGTATGTTAGATATGCTTCAGGTTTGAGCAGGTTAAAACTGCAGAGTGGTCGGTATATGGGGTTAATGGTTCAGGATCTTTTCAAAAATATCGCTTATATGTTTCAATATTTCATTTTAATATGAAGTATTGAATTCATATTGGTGGGCTATCATATTGCCTTGTGCGATTCATTTGTATTTTACATCAAACATTTCTGCATCTAGTATCCATAGTCTGTTGGTACATAGTCTAGGGATTTTTATTTAAAGAGTTTTATTTGGTTTCAGTTAACTAAAATAAAATTTAAAAAAAAAAGGATAAATAAATAAAGGATAAATAAAAAATTACAGAAGACATAATCACAAAGAAAAAATAAGAGTATAAAAACGAACAAATACCAAATATTAGAAGGTTGTTAATACGTACAATAATATTGCAGGTCTATGCAGTTTGTGAATTCTCAAAATTGTTTATTGTAGTTGTCGTACTATATTTGTTCGAGTAGAGGTCATTTATTGATGGTTCTTTTAGCTATGTCCTAAAGTAAAAAATATAGTGTTAGGGTTTATTTTATTTTACTATTTATTTTATCGATAACTCGGCGATGAGGGCAGTCTTTAATTGGTTCTGTCGGTCATCAACAGAAAATTCTCTGCATGAACCTAGTATTCAGTTTAAAGAATAAGAACTAAGTTTGATTTTTAGCATTTTATGACGATTTTCCAGAACCTTACTATAGCTTTTGTTTGACATGGTCAAGATGATAGATATTACTTATAGAAGGAGATGGTCAAGAAATGCAAAAATAATGTCAATCATTTATTAATGGCCTAAGTATCGATCCATACTGAAGGTCTTCATTAGGACTAAAATATAAATATAGAGACACATTTATGTATAATTAGTCTTTTTGAAATTTATACCTATAATTTGTAATGATTTTGACTTTATATTGAATTTATTATCATTTAATATACCTGTATATCATTTTTATTTAACACTGTTTATTCTATCAATTATAATGATATAAATTCTTCTAGGACATTATCAAGGATCAACAGTTTTAATTATGATATTTTTAACATCACTTATGAAATCATTATTAATTCTAGATAACATACCTCAACTTTAAGCCTCACAGCCTCCCTCACATGCAGGCTATTAATCCCAAGTCTTATACAATATATTCACTTAGCATTGGAAGAAGATAGTTGACCATAGGAAGTAGGTTGTAGGAAGATAGTCCAGGTGGCTGTCAATAAAGATATCAGCATAGTAAAAGAAAACTATTTATTTCTAATCAACGTTTATATTATAAAATATATATTACATTTTAAAGTATATTATATTATAAAAAATCTTACTCTTTCTAATAGTTGGTGGAAAAAGTGGGAAAATTTTCTATCGAACCTTCCATTCCTCAGTCGTTATCTCCGTTCCTGAACTTCCCCCTATGTGTATTAGTCATATTTATTAATTTTCCTAATATCTCCCTTTTACGTATCCTAATACATCATCTATGCCATATTTACTCCACCTATCTGTTTTACCTCTCTAGTATATTTATAACTAGTTCTAAATAGCGTCCTTCTTCAATTTATTAGTCTAGATTGGTATTAGAATGGATTAAGAACTTTATATTATTAGTCTTGTTGATTTAATTTAATTACACAAACTTGTATAATAAACAATTACACTGACTTGTATAATAGTAACTTTTACTTTAGTAATTATGAGAGATAGTTGACCGTGGACCCGCTTCTCTCATCACTTCATTTTATTAATTCTATTTTGTAAAACTATTCATTGTATGTGTAAAATTATTCTGTTTATACTTTCTTTTTATATTTTTTTATTTTTCTATACTTACTGTGGTTGTTATCTTGTTTTGTTTTTAGCCCTGAAGAAGGCTAGAAACTCTAGCCGAAACGTCGGCACATTAAAATAAGTTAATCATACTTACCCGCTTCTCTCATCACTTCATTTTATTAATTCTATTTTGTAAAACTATTCATTGTATGTGTAAAATTATTCTGTTTATACTTTCTTTTTATATTTTTTTATTTTTCTATACTTACTGTGGTTGTTATCTTGTTTTGTTTTTAGCCCTGAAGAAGGCTAGAAACTCTAGCCGAAACGTCGGCACATTAAAATAAGTTAATCATACTTATTTGTGTTTCATTGACCGCACCCCCAACCATCACATTAAAATAAGTTAATCATACTTATTTGTGTTTCATTGACCGCCCCCCCCCCCTAACCATCCTCTCCTCATTTTACTTTAGTACTTTTTAACTCCTGTAATATCATTATTAGTCATCCCTATTATGAAAAAAATAAGTATTAGTATGATTACTACGTTGTTTCTATCTTGTATTTATAGAACAATACTATTAATTTTCATTATGAAACAGGGTCCTGGTTGTATTTATTAGTAACTAGTTTCTAATCCATCTATATACTTCCTTATAATATTATTATTATTTTATATACTTTACAAACAAAACAATTGATTTTTATTTTAATGCTCAGTCAATTCTATAATGTTTGTATCTTCTTTTTTCATTTATCCCTAAGGAATTCCTGCAAAGTGGGGCGTAATATTGGTTAACAATAAATGTTTTCTTTTACTATTTTTATAACTTTGTTAACTGCCACCCGGACTATCTTCCTACAATATTTACTTAACCTTAATAAATAAATAAAAACAAACATATATTAACTTACATTTCGCGTATAGTCATCTGTTTTTATTTTATTTAATGTAATATATATATATATATTAAGAAGGGAAAAGGGAAGTGCTCTTATCAATGAAGATTTATATCATTAAACTGAGAATCATGAGATCATTAAACCAAACGTAGGATTTTTGTGCACGTTACCACTGAGTTTAATAAAAATGCGATATTGTATATTTTGTCTCGACCAACTACCAAGCCGTCAACTTAGTGGATACAACTTCCATGAACCAGTGATCTCAAAGTCACGGGAAGGTCAGAGAACTTATTGCTGTGACCGCTGTGGTTCAGCGGTCACTGTCCGCGGTTAGGTATTCCTTTCAGTTCTCTCTATTGGCAATTGCCTTTGCAGTTTTTAAAATTAAATTAAATTACATTTTTTGATTCCAATTGTTGGAATTGCAAGACTTATGTATTATTAATTAATGAATTCAAATTTAAAGAACTCTTTTTTACCATTTTTTCAATCAAATATATTTATTTTGATTGTTAAATGGTCTAGAATTTGATGAAATATTGTTATATACTGCAAAGTCTTAGCTTAATGATATAAATCTTCATTGATAAATATTTTCCAAAATCCTTTTATCATTATTCACTCCTCTTTTCCTTTTTTAAATTATATAAAAAACCACTACACGGATATGATAAATACATTACACATAAAATAAAATTAAAGAGAAAAAATAAGACAATTTTTAATTAAGTTTAGATTCTCATTTTTTTTTAAATTTACCTCCTCGCATACTTAACTGGCCAAAGAATTTATTTTTATTTGATTGCATTTTTATCCCATACCGTCGAAAAAATCGGCAATTAAACGTGAATTGTTGGAAGTTAATATATGTTATATATATTTTTCCTTGTTAACTTTGTTTTCATATATTTCAAAATTTCTTCATTAAAATAGGAATAATCATACATTATCTTCTCTGTGCCTTTCTATTGTAACTCTTATGAAGACCTATAGAGTGGGTCGATACGTTGGTCATTAAAATACCCACTATTGACACTATTTTTGCTACCCATACCATCTCCTTCTATACGTAGTATCTATAGGATCATTTCAATCAAAAATTATAGTTAGTATCTGAAAAATTGTCATTAAAAGTTAAAAATCAAACTTACTTCTTATCTCACTAAGCTGAATACAACGTCTAGTCAAAGACTGCCCTGATCACCGAGATATTGATAAAATAACTAGAAAAATAAAATAAATCAAAACACCAAATTTTTCACTTTAGGACTTGACTGTGAATGAACATTAAATAAGTGACTTCAACCCGAACAAATATTGTACGACAAATACAAGAAACAATTTTGAGAATTTTAAAACTGCAAAGACCTGCAATATTATTGTACGGATTGACAACCTTCCAAATCTGGTATTTGTTCGTTTTTATAGTTCTTTGTGATTATGTCTTCTGTTATTTTTTAAAGTTTATTTGATCCTTTATTTATTTATCTTTTTTTAAATTTTATTATTTTTTTTTTTTT
>NW_027111296.1:957149-964605 GCF_000696795.3 Halyomorpha halys | reverse complement strand
ATCTTATTATTATATATTTGTTACTTATTATTGTTTATTAAATCAGAAATTAGTGTTTTTATTGGACAGAATTGTTAAGATGGAAAGACATTTTTAATAAGAGGGTGGTCTGAAAAGTTTCCGACCTAACAAAAATACAAAACATTTTTTCTGAATTTTTTTTAACGTAGTTTTTATTTATTTAACTTTTTTTTTAAATTTCCTTATTTTTTTTTTTTTACTTTTCTTTTATTTTAGTTTACTGAAACCAAATAATATTCTTTTTGTTTCAATAGTATTAAGTTCGTTTTTTTTTTTTTTTTTGTATTCTTTCTGATTACCGAAATATTAATTAAATAAACTCGGTACAAAAAAATTTTAAGGTGATTGAAAATACTCCGCGTTAGTTCTGAAACCTTATTTTTTATAATTTAAATCTCAAATGCATATTTTTGGCGCTATGTATGTTAATTTTTTTTTTTACTAAATGAATTAAAAATTAAATTAAATTAAAAATCTGAAATATACAGATTTGGTTGTTTTTAAAACAAAGTCCAGAAAGATTTTCATGTCCTATATTAACATCATTCTTGTGAAAAAAGGAAGATGAATCTGCATATTCCTTGCAGTAGATTATGTGGCATGAGATGCAAGTGGAACGGTGTGGGACAAGAAAAGATGTCATTGCTCTCTCACAGCGTGACATTCCTTCTGCATGACTGTCCTTCCCATCGCGCCTAAGGTAAATGTTGCATGAGGAGTTAAAGCGAGATGATTTTTTTTTTTTCATTAGATACTTGTTATGATTGATTGTTTGCTTTTTAATATTATTTTTAATACTTAGTAAAATTATAACTAGGACTCCTAAGATTGTGAAGGTTCGAAGCTGATCCTTATGAAAAACCTACTTTTGTCCTAAACCAAAATTGATAAGATAGGAATTAAAACTATTATTCTATCTATGCTTCAGCGGCTCCCACAGACTCAATATAATCTTGCTTTTTCATTGGCTCAATTGCTTATTTAGCTATCAATTTGCTTCTTTATAAATTTTTTTTTAGGAAGATAGTCCGTGTGGCGGTCAATAAAGATATCGAAGTAGTAAAAAGAAAACTGTTTATTGTTAACCAACGTTTTGGTTCTAGTTGAATGGCTTATTGATATAATTTCCACCACTACTCAAGCTAGAAGCATTATAATTTCCTTAAATAGGAATATTGTCCGGGTGACGTTTCGCCCTATTAGCATGATATTATTAGGGCTTTTTAAATATATTTTAATGGCATAGGACTTTTTTCATACAGCCATTTATAAATTTTTTTGTATTTATTATTCCAACCATGGTTTAGGGGTCAAGTATTTTCATTTTGTAGGACTGCCACTTGAATAAGTCAACGCCTCGGATTCGAACCGGCACCGCCCGCAGATCTCAGGTCGATAGACTTACGCCTAACCCCTGAGCTATGGGCGGCCCTTTTATTAGAGTTAAACGACAAATTACAGCATAAATACAAAAATATGAAAAGATATTGTAATAAACAAAAATATTATAATATTTTTTAATTTTTTAAATTTATATCTATAAAGTTACATTCGCTTTTAATTACTCACTAAATGTTTAATTTTATAGCTGAGACACTGATACTTTTGTCACCGAGAAATGGGCCAACTCCTCAGAAATTATTCGAAGACAAAAATGTACGTAAAAAATATTTAGGATGTCTGTACATTAAAAAATGTGTTAATACTATGTCTTAAGCCTTACGTTCTTCCAGGACTAAGGACGCCCAATGAATACGATGTCCTTTGATATAAATAGTCCTGGAGAACAAAAAAGTCTTGGAGTTGTGTTATCTTCTACACACTGCCCGACTGGGGGCAAAAACTGTCATTCGGCCTTTCTTCAACTCATATCTCTCATCTGCCTCTGTTAGATCGCTTCTGGCTTGGCTAACTGCAGTATCGTTTATTATTTGCCCCTTCCGGGGTTAGTAATCTCTGGTAATTTGTTCTGAATAGATAACCAGTTAAACATTTAGTAAAGGGCTTGGATTACAAAGAATGAGACATATTTCTTCTATATCATTGATCCAACTACGTTGATATAGTTGATGATTAAAGGGGTGCAACCTAGTGTAAGATTATTTTAAGATGTGAGATGCAGACTCTTTGGCTAACTACTTACTACTTATACTATTATTATGATTTATTCAAAGTATATAAGGAATGTAACGCAATAATAAGAAAAATAAATAAATCGAAACTATTATATTTTTTTTTTAGTTTGAAACAAGCCTAATTACTTTTCTTAAAAAACAGTGAATTAAAAAGATTACACTTTTTTATCTATATATTTTAATGAAAATAAACAGTGTATGGAATAAAAGGTGGCACAGATAAATTTTCATAAATTTTATAAAAAGGTGTATTTAATATTTCATTTCCCTAATATAACATATGCAACAATGTTAACAAAATGGAAACAACTGTTATAGCCACCTCAAATCGACTATGTCTTATTGTAGGAAGGCTTTAAACTGAACAAACGACAAACTGGTTCGAATTAAACATTTATTTGGTCAATTTAAACATTTCAAAAAAACTAAAACTAAAATAAACAAAAGATCACTAATGATGAATACAATTAAAAATAAAAAGGGCTCTCAGATGAAAATAAAATAGTTATATAAATTATGAAGATGAAAATAAAATAAACTAATTTACAAATAAATATATATAAAACATATACTAGTCGACGCAAGCTGCTCCACTCCGATAGGTCCGAGGAAGAGTGCTGCCGAGATATTTAGGTCGCAGTAATGGTCCCTAGTTGGTGTAGTGGCTCATCGATACTCCAAACATCCAAAAGTCGTATTAATGTATTAAGCGAGCCGTCAAAATGAACGCAGACAGGGCTTAACACAGGGGTTACACACGTTCATAGCCACTAATTATCCGGAACTCATATTAAAGTCGAAACACAGAAAAGGTCTGGTTTCGAACTGTAATGGTGGCTAACTCACTAAAAATGTCCAAACTATTAAATTATAAGGGCAGACAGGGCTGCTGAGACGCTACCATGGCCACTAATCAACCAGAACTCTTTATAAAACGAAGATGGTCGCCCCGGTAATCAAACCTTAGCAACTGTCTCTATTATTCATTATAACACACAAATATAATTACATATTTTTCTTCTCAAACTACCAAATTCAATTAAAGTAATTTAAATAAAAATAAACGTTATTAAATTAAACACTAATACTAACTAAATATTATTTACAAATTATTTACAAGGTATAAAGATATTATGGCGTTAACAACAACGTTACCTATACTATTAAATGCAACGGACGAAGTATACAACGCATTATTTACGAATATATTATACATACAACCAAACATGAATAGCTGTAAAATCCAAATTTTCTGTAATGTACATTACAGAAAATTTTTAATCTTAAAAAAAATCTTTTAAATTTATGAGAAGATGACTGAGGGCGGGGTCAGAGGAGAACACAAATAAATTAAGACAACTTATTTATTAAAGCCAACGTTTCGGCCAGAATTGCTAGCCTTCATCACGGCTAAGAAAAAAAATTAAAAGTTTGTTCTTATCCAAGGCCATCTTCAAGGAGACAACCTAACAAATATATGTATAAAACCATAATTATGTTTTTTAAATGATGTTAAATTATAAACAACAAATAAAATTTTAATTAGATTATAAATAAATTAAGCTCTTTAATAAAGTGACAAAGTCCATTGATCTATCCTATTGAAGGTATGGTTTATTATTATGGTTGATGTGCTGAGGAAAAAGCAGGCAACAATTTTATAGAATAGTTTTTGTATTGAGATTGTATGTTTTGTAAGTGAATAGCCTTTTTATAAAATTTAAATGAAACTGTTATAATATTAATTAGTTATTTGTTTTTTTTTTTGAAGATTATATGACATCACCAATTAGCCGGCAAATGAATAATTTAAATGGGTAGTGACTATTCAATAATTGGGATGTGTTCAAAAATATTGGTATTATGTAAGGAAACAATTTTTAGGTTTTGATTTACAGCCATTTCGGCCATTAGCGAAACGTTGGAAAATTAAAAAAAAAAAAAAAAAAAACTGTTGAGAGTAAATTGTATCATTTGCAGTTGCTGTTATTATTAATTATTGTTTGAAATTTTAACACAGTCTCAAATTTTTTTTCGTTATTTTAATATTTCTGTGAGAAATAAAAATACTAAATAAAATTTAGAGAGGAACTGTTAATTTTTTCTCACCTTTAATATTTTAGAGTCATTGAAGGAATATGAAAACCGTGATGTTATCATAAAAAAGAATTGTTTTTTTCCTCCTGATAGAAAGTCATCTAATTTGCTCGAAGGTTGGGAAGTTTGCCTAGAGCTCTAACCATTAGCACTGCCTTCCCGCAGTTGAATTGGGATACCGACAGACCTCTTTGAAACTTGGGTCTTTATCAACTGGGGCACTGAGGTCTGGGATATCTCTTAGCGTAGAGCGCGGTTTATGTCTCAGAGATATTAAAGTTTCCTTTCAAGGAGATGTCGTCTATGAAACTTAATTTGAAAAAAAAAATTATAAATTAAATACAAACATATTTTTATTGATTAAATTCTGATATAGCCTAGAGACATATAGAGGGAGTTGGCTTAGTAAGTCAAAAATAGTACAGCGTTGGACGATCATAATAAGCAATTTTTTTCTATTTCTATTTACAACTGTATTTACATAAAAATACATTAAGTAAATTTGATGTAAGATCAAAATAGAGTGACTCATGCATGCAGAGAAACATGACAGTGTCCTAAAAAATTCTCTTAATTTTAAGGCATTACTGGAAAAAAAAATTCACAGCTGCTGAAGCAACTCTTGAAATTATTAAATATGAAGGAGAAGGTGTCCTTGACCGGTTGAAAATTTAGTAGTGGAGATACGACATCGGAAAGGAAAAAGAGCTCCGGGTGACCATTAATGGATACTGATAAGGTTCTGCAGGATACTGTTGAGTCAAATCCGTCCACAAGTACTCATGAACTTGCCAGAGAGTGCGATGTGTCGAAGGATACTGTTAGTCGCCATCTACTCTTCGTGGGGAAGATGAAAAAGAACAGTAAACTAGTGGAAAGTTTAAAGAACTTCATGGGTTCTAAATTCTGCCTCACCCACCATTTAGTCCAGACCTCGCACCATCGTATTACTATTTGTTTCGATCCATAGCCCATTTCCTTTCCCAATTTGATAATTTTGTAGAAGTTGAAATTGCAGTCCAAGAGTTCTTTGACAGTCATCCCAAAGTATGATATCAGCGTGGGATTGAGCAATTGGCTAGCAGATGGCTAATGGCGGTAGATTGTAATATTTAGTTGAAAAACTTTTTTTTTATACACCCCAATCAGTCCTAACTCGTCTCAAAACAGATATGTTTTTATTCAAGATGACATTTACTTTTCGCTGACGCAAACTGAGACAGACGAACATTGCGCATTTTTTTTTTTCATTTAGACTCAGGGACCGCCTAATTCATTTTTAATTTTCTTTTAATATAAAGGTTCATGTTCGAAGGTCCGTTGCGAAAAACTAATATAACTTATCACTCACTAAAATATAACAGTTTAACAAAAGATAAAAAAGTCGTGTATATGTCAATATTGTGTGGAATGGAATGGACAGTTAGTCTCAGAGATGGGCAAAAATTAGTTATAGTTGAAACTAATAGCTAAAATCGGCATGGATACGATATTTATTTATCAATGGTTCATTCATGAATAAGGGTCGTATCCATGGTAGTTTCTACTATAGCTATCTTTTGAAGCAAAAAAAGAAGAAAAGAGTTCTTAACCGACCAGACGGTACTAAGTTAGTCTGGACTCTTGTACCGTCCAGCAGGGTTAGAACTCGGTTTCTCTTTTCGTAAACATCAAAATCTTTTATAGTTCGTGTTTATTGTATTTTTTATTACTAATAGCAATGATAAATGGTCAATTATTCATAAAAAACAAAATTAAAGTTATTTTACTAACAGATGTTTTTAATATTCCGCATTTTACATAATATAAAATATTACTTTATAAAAAAAACTATTAGAACAATCAAACCTTAATAAAATATAGTTGTTTTTTCCACTATAGTCTGAGCCTCAAGAAATTCAAAAATATAATTATGTGATCGCTACTAGCTAAGCAAGTGTTGTTTTAGAACAACGGTTATACTAGGAGTTGATTTTTTTCAATTAAGTATATACACATTATGAGGCTAAGTGGAACCTAGGAGGGCTCCTGAACCCACAGGGTTAACTACGGTAACAGAATAAATCAATTATCTGACCTGTCCTTGGAGTTAGTAGCACAGCGACTTAATGCTGTGCCAACACCCTCTCCATATATATGTAAAGAACTGGTTGTATATATAGAGTTATCTTTAATATACATATAACTTATTTAAATACTTCAGTAACTTACCTTTCACTAATTAGACCGCCATTACTCACCAAAAGTTTTTCCTCCTTAAATAAAATTAATTGGAGGCTGATCCGTGGCCCTCTCGTCCTAAACTTTTTGACTCTTCTTCCTAAAACATCTCTAATTAACGAGTATTTGTTTATTACCAGGTAAATACTGTGTAATTAGTAACGTAATTAGAAGGCAAAGTATAACTAATGTTGTTCTTTATTATTTTTATTTTTGTCTTATACAGGATTATTTAAAGAGGCAGGAGTTTATTTTGATATGTAATTTATTACTAGATAGTTCTGCGGAATATATTATATATATATTCATAACTATTCTCATACGTAATATTGAATTCGAAGGTTTATAGTATTTTATATATAATTTTAAAGTTTTCACTTAACAGTACAAAAGGGTTTCTTAGTAATTTGTATTATTGGGTTGTGAAATAAGTTCGTAACGTTTT
Source organism: Halyomorpha halys (assembly GCF_000696795.3). Taxonomy (NCBI): domain Eukaryota; kingdom Metazoa; phylum Arthropoda; class Insecta; order Hemiptera; family Pentatomidae; genus Halyomorpha; species Halyomorpha halys. Next base: position 957,687 of record NW_027111296.1, on the reverse strand, counting down.
TTACTGGTGATTTCAATAAAAACTTTGGATTCTTGTAAATATTTTTAGTCAATTATATATGAGCCATTTTGATCTATTACATGTTACCATATTTCAAGTAATTTTTTAATTCCGTCCTCCCAAAACTTCCCGAAAGCCCCAGCGTTTTGCGTCTCCCAAGTCAAAATTTCCGGTTCTGAGCTGAGCAAACCTCAAACGGACGGTGCATTATCCGAGGCATCACCGCCATACACACTGCAATTTTTTTAACTATATAACGAATTTGTATTTATATTATTTATCTCTTACGGGACCGGCTTAAAATTCTTAGAAAATTATGTAATATATTTAATCGGGCCGCCCATAGCTCAGTGGTTAAGACACAGTCTTACCAATTTGATTTCTATTGGCGGTGCCGGTTCGAATCCGGCCTTGGGGCGTTGACTTTTTTCATTAAGTGGCGGTCCCACAAAATGAAGAACTTTGACCCTCAGCCATGGTTAGGCAGTATAGGACTCCACTGGGAGTCTTGGTCGAAAAAGAAAAAAAAAAAAAATAT
>NW_027111296.1:953534-957099 GCF_000696795.3 Halyomorpha halys | reverse complement strand
TATATATATTTAATCCAAGGACTAGATACCATATAAGTTACTCGTACGTAATTAATTATTGGAGTTCTTCTCCATCGGTATCTTGGTTACCAATTTACTAGGCCATAATAATGAGATGGCACGCAAGGATTATTAATTATAAAGTGAAGTCTGTTTTGCATTAGGTTATATTTACAACTTAAGGCGTGATCGATAAAAGGTAGAGTGATAGACCTATTGACTTTAATTACTATGCTATGTAGTTCGGATTTTGAAGTAAATTAAAGAAGGCGATTTTTTTTTTTTTTTTGCAGAAAATGGAAAGAATAATAATAAAAAAAGGTTTATATTATGTTTAAATAAATAATTTAAATTTTATCCATTATAGTCTCAAAATATTTTCTTTTCTTTATAAGCCCGACGTTTCGGCCAATTCGGCCATCCTCAGTGACAATCAGTCACAAAACAGCTTTTATAACATCCAGGATCCTCAACAATTCAGAATACTTAACAATATCATTTATAATTTATCTTACCTTAATACAATTTTGGAACTAAATGATTTAAAAACTCAACTTCATGCAGGCTATTCTGCCCAGGTCAATTCAACAATTTCTCTATGAAACATTAAAACATTAGGGAAACATATATTTTTATGTTATTAAGCATATCATCCTAGATTATGTCTAATTACCTAATTAGTCAATTTTCACATTAAAACAAAAATTAAAATCTTTATCACTGATACTTATTTGTTAAAATTTGTCACAACAATGCTTGTAACCTTTCCCTCCACTCAGATCAAGCATTTAAATTCTTTATTATATCTATATTTTTGTTAACTTTCCTCTGTATTTCATAAGTAAAATTCCCATCAAGGTTAATTTTAATTATCAACATTTAATTTATCCTATATTAAATTAATTTCACTTAATATCTCTGCATAGTGTTGGTTCAAATTTCTTGTGTCTGTTTTGAAATTCACTGTATAATTAATATTTTCAGATATGTAAATGGATTTAAGTATTTTTCTTTTGAATGTATTATTTTCTTTAAGTAAAATCATAGTATTTAGGAATTTTATGTATTAATCCTGCTTGATTCCTTGTAACAATTTTGTCCTTTAATATATTATAATAATTTTTGATGGCCGAATTGGCCGAAACGTCAGACTTATAAAGAAAATAAAACGTTATGAGAAAATACTGAATAAAATTTAAATTATTTATTTAAACAACATTAACCTGTCTCAAGAAAGTATTTATGATTATAGTTTATATTATCTTTACAATTGTCTGTTGTTTATACATATGCATATACTTATATATACATATTTAAAAAAAAAAAAATGTTATTAAATGAATATTTTGTTTGTGAATAATTTTGGTTCTGGAAATATTTTATTACTTATTCAATTTTTAGATGATCATTACTCTCCACATGAAATTTCGGCCCTCATTTAAATTTGAACAGGATACTTTGGAAAGAATTTTTTCAATTAATTTCACTATTCGTTATTAAATAAAACTTTGATTTTATAACGTATTTTTGTATACTGCCCCATTATTTATTTTAGTTTTTAGCCTTTTATTTTTGATTAAGTATTTTTATAGTAGTAAAGTACCAGTGAACTATTATAGTTTTTTTTTTGTTTTTTTTTCATTTACATGATATATGTTTATCGTCACATTAGTAATTTTACAGTTGCATACATTGACATGGTATAGAAAATAAAATAAAATTTCCTGTATTATATATTGTAATTAAATAGAATATTAAAGAAATAAAAATTAAATATAATAATAATCAAAATATAATAATGAATACCTTTACATTACAATATAAAATATATAATTTTAATGGCACCCGTAGTCCATTAAATGTGCCACCATTTTCATTAGCGTCATGACTTTATTAAAATAGATTAATTAATAATTCATATTTAATATAATTAAGTTAAATTATGATTGACCTTACTAAAATGATTACCGATTCATTTTGATTAAAATTAGAAAGGATTAACCATAATATGGGGAATGTATCTGTTGATGGTGTCGCACTGGTCAATATTGGATAATTAATTAAGACTTCTGATTGATATTTTTGAGACTGTTTCATTGACCATAAAGAATTATGATATTTACATTACTGGTTTAACAACTGATGTAATTTTTTTTAGAAGAATGACAATACATTATTTTGAAATTCTCATTTCATGTCGTGATTATTTGGTATTTAATTCAAGTAATTTTCTCTCAAAAGAAAACAATAACAGCAAACAGGATAGCATCATTTTTTATTGCTCTATTACCTTTTTTGTTAGGTACCGAAGAAGGTAAGTCAATAAAATCTCCTGTAAGGCAATAAAAATCTACACTTATTATTGTCTTCAGTTCAACGTCACTTGATGGTCGATTTAAATATATCGATATAATATATCATATATTATATCGATATAATATAAATATATCGCTATAATATATTTATCGATATAATAAATATAAAATAGGAAATGTGGGAAGAAGATAGTTTGCCGTATGAAGTATAATGGAGGAAGATAGTCTGGGTGGCAGTCAAAATAGTAGAAGAGAACTATTTATTGTTAACCAATGTTTCGCCTCACTTTGCAGGGCTTCGTCATGGCTGTGATTGAAACCAAGATAGTACAAGAGCCCAAAAGGGGAAAAAAGGTAGTTATTCCCCCAATAGGTAGTTCACCCCAATTTACGATTACTTTGATTGAATTATTGAAAGAAATAATTGAAAACTAGGTATAATTACTAGTCAAAATTGATGAGTCTGCCAAGTATAAGTAGAGGGAATAAATGGCGGCTGTTTCAAAACCTTAAAAATAATTAATTTTTTATTCGGAGCTCTATATCTTTACAACTACCAACAACAATACAAAATCTAAGAGAGCATCATTTAAAGTAGAGTAAATTTTCTAAAATTTAAGCCTTAATAGAGCTATTTACGTTCAATAGTTCTCGAGATATAGATTTTTAAAAAGCAACATTTCATAAAAATGTTGTATGGGACGTACTGAAAGATCAGTAGTTAGTGAATTTATTTTGAAAAATCTATATCTCAAAAACCATTCGACATACAGGTGTCTATTAGCATTCAAATTAAAGCTAGTTTAATGTGCTATGGAGTAGTCGATGACAGTTATCTTCGTAGAAGTAGTAGTGTTCATGATATCTGCTAAAATAAATTGATTTATAATTGTTCGGACAAATTTTCATTTGCCAAATTAATATTCATATGTGAATATCATAAAAACTTCTACCTCTACGAAGATAAGTGTCATAAGCTACTGTATAGCAAGTTAAATTTCCTTTATTTTGATTGTTGGTAGACATATATGCGTCTTATGGGTCTAGAGATATATTTTTTCAAACATTTTATATGAACAACTATAAATTAACATTTTGTGAGTTAATTTTGTCAAATATCATAAAAACTAATACTCCTACAAATAAAAACATTATTAACTATTTTATAGCTTTAATATAACTAGCTTTGATTTGAGTGCTGACACACATCTATACGTCCTATGGTTTCTGAAATAAGGTTTTTCATAAAT
>NW_027111296.1:947209-952899 GCF_000696795.3 Halyomorpha halys | reverse complement strand
ACAAAATTTACTGACAAAAATATAACTTGATCGGAAGAAAAAAAATAAATAAATAAAAAATTAAAAATAAATAAAATTTAACGAATATTAGCAAAATTAAATAAAATATAAATGGCGTTGATGACCAATGAAGTTTGGCGCCACTAAAGAACCAAACAAACAAACTACTATTCTTACGAAGGTAAAGTGCATAAACTTCTTTTAGTGCATAAAACTAGCTTTAATTTGATTGCTAATAGACATCTGTACGTCACATAGTTCCTGAGATATAGATTTCTCAAAATATATTAACTAACTACTGATCTTTCAGTACATTTTTATAAAATGTTGCTTTTTAAAAGGCTATATCTCGAGAACTATTGGACGTAAATAGTTCTATTAGGGCTAATATTTCAGAAAATTTACTCTTCTTTAAATAATATTCTTTTAGATTTTTTAGTGTTGTTGGTATTTTTTAAAATATAGAGCTCCGAATGAAAAATTAATGTTTTTTTAAGGTTTTGAAACTGCCGCCATTTTTTATTTCTCTTCGCTTCTTTTTATTCCGGGCTCTTGTTTTAAGATGCCTATCGACAGTGACGTGTCCCGAACAAAGAGGTCACATTAAAAAGTCCTGTTCTATAAAAAACACAAAAATTATGCCCTTATGGTTGTGAATGGGAAGGGGTTTGGAGAAGGTTTTTTTTGGTTTTCAAGCTGTAGAATCATCACCCGAAATTTGTCGACCTTATCCTTTTGCATCAAGTATATAATTTTTTATAAAATATTTAAAACCTTTCAGTGGCTCTGCCAAATAAGCAAATCCTGGTATATAGCAAGCAAGTAAGTATCACATCGCGCTTTTGTATAAACTGTAATGAAATAAAAAGTTGTCAGGATTTTTTTTTTTTTTTCATTTTTCAGGAAACCTGTGAAATGAAATGGAGGATTACACACTTTCATTTAAAAAAATGTCCTACCAAAAATTAATAAAATAAAAAAAAGTGTAGAAAACATTTGTGATTAAAGAACAGTTCCATTTGAAACGAATGAAAGAAGGGACGGCATTGTTTTCGTTTTAATGAAGAGCTTCTCCAGAAACTCATATGTGTTTTGCCCTTAACGAGATTCCCCTTTAGCATCCTCTTCCAACAGTTATTCCTGTCATTAATTTTATCTTTGTTTTATTTTTCCTGTAGGCTTTTTAATTTAAATTTAAAAAAAAAATGAATTTTAAATTAAAATAAACAAAAAATTATTTTAACCCCCTCGAAGTTGGGAAGATAGACGTTTGGCTAAGTAAGTAGTGTCGATGACAGTTGAACAGTAATAATCTGAGAATTAATTTAATATTATCTTTCCCCTTTATTGTTCCCTATAGTTAATGTATATACTAGGGGTATTCATGGCGTAGTGTTATATAATATAATATGTTTAACCATGTTTATTTATTTATTTATTTATTGATATTTAAAACTGTATAAAAAATACAACAAGTTAATTTGATCATAATGACATAATGATATGATACAGGATGTAGTGAAACTACCCAGTAGTAGAACTCTAAAAACAGTTTACAATATAAGGTCACGAGTCCATCTTCTTTTCAGGCGCCTCGGAGGATTGCCAGGAATGGAAGAGGAAGCAAGGTTAGAAACTACTGAGTTTGGGTGGTTAGGGAGTTTATTATGGAAGGAATAATATCGGGTCCGGAGTAGATCGGTTACATAAGGAACATTTAGGTCTTTATGGATGGTTTTATTAGAAACAAAATAAGGACCATTGAGGATTTTACGAAAGATTTTGGATTGTAAAGATTGGATACGAGAGGAATTCGAAGGTTTAGTGGAGCCCCAAAGCTCAACTCCGTATGTCCAGATTGGCATTATAACAGTCATGTAGATCATTTTTTTGTTATGGATTGGAAGTTTAGACCGTTTGTCTAGTAAGTGCTATAATAGTCGGAATCTGCGTGCAGTTTCCTGTCTTTTCAGTCTTGTGTGAGGATTCCAGGTTAGTCGTTTGTCAAGATGTAGTCCAAGATAACGAATCTGTTCTACAGGGGTAAGAGCCACATTATTAAAGTATACTGTAGGGCAGTCGGGAGGTTTACGACGAAGAGTAAATGTGATTTGTTGGGATTTATTTTTATCCTCCAATTTCGACACCATTCTTCGAGGATTGTGATATGGGACTGGAGAGTTTGGGATGAAATCAAAGGGTTATTACTAACTGTGAGCACACATGTGTCATCAGCATACATGGTAAGGATAGTGTTAGGAGTTGTTGGGATGTCAGCTGTATTGACGGTGTAGAGGATGGGACCGAGAATACTACCTTGAGGGATGAATAGGAACCATTGTGGTTTACTTGGAATAATCTATTAGTAAGAAAGGAACGGATGATGAGAAAATATGTAGAAGGTAAGAATTTACGGAGTTTGTAAAGCAGTCCCGGGTGACAGACTCGATCAAAAGCTTTACCATGTTAAATATTATAAGTACAGGATTATGAGGAAGCCCTACTAAAGGCATGTTAAATGCATAAGAGCTCCTAGCGGAATTTCTGAGCAACTTAGCTTATAACCTTTCCTTCCATAACTTCATGTTATTGTTTGTAATCTTGAACAGTCAGTAAAATGCCCGGATCACAATCGGATGAATGTTGTGTTAGTGCATAAAGTACGAACAAACAAATATTTATTTTTATATATTAGATTATTTACAAATTACTATGCTAATATTCTGATATGTTTCTCAGGTTCCATTGTTTAAACTGCGATGGAGGTGTTAAAGGGAGTACATTAGAGCTTACGGGAGTGGCGCGTGTGAAATGGGCAACTTGTTAACAAAGTTCATTAAAGTTGCCATAACTGGGAGCCGATTCCCCGTGGCTCCCGGTCCGCGGATCAGCTACATACAGATGAGTTCTGAATTATAGTTGAGTTTCGATACGAGCAGGTGTTAGTTAAGAATGGAATTGTAAATTTAGTTGTTGCGACCAGCGTAGCGCGCTTGTTATGGGGCTTATTGCGAATTAATAAAAATAAAAAAAATCAATCTATGGTCTTCATTAACTATTCACTTAATAATGAAGTAATAAGAAAGAGTCAAACTTTGCTAGATAAAGTTCATAATCAATGAAATACTAATTGTTAACAGTCTCCATGTGACAAAATATGATATTAATTATGGCTCACAGTGTGTAGTAATAGAAAAGGAATAAGGTCCAGGTGTGTATCGGTGTGGTCAAATAAAATTCAAATAGTGATTAAACTCTTTATATTGAGTCAACGTTTCGCCCCACGTTGCAGGGCTTCATCAGAGCTAAAAAAAGATACAAACACTAAGTTTGTTTGGTTGTTTAGTGAAGCCAAACTTCATTAGTCATCAACGCCATTTATATTTTATTTAATTTTGCTAATATTCGTTAAATTTTATTTATTTTTTAATTTGATTATTTTATTAATTTATTTTTTTTTAAATTTTTCCCCTTCCGATGAAGTTATATTTTTGTCAGTAAATTTTGTGATTTCAAAAACTGAAACACCAATTGTTTTGCCTTATCATCGTCTCCAATGGTTTCGAGATATCTTGGCTTAGTGCTATTGAGGTGTGGTGTAAAATATGGGCATCGTTGGAAAACATGGCTTATTGTTAAATTGTTATTGCAATACTGGCAGTTCGGAGGCGTTTCTTTTAATATAAGATAGGAGTGGGTGAGCCTCGTGTGACCTATTCTCAACCTAGTCTGTACAACTTCCTCTTTACGCCATTTACGACTGGAGGTACCACAGGGCTTGACATCCTTTTTAATAATTTTTAATTTACTCATTGGGCTTTCGTTCCAAAAAGATTGCCATTTATCTCTGACTTTACAAGAGGCCTGCATATCTTCTCTTGCAGCGTGATCGGCCAGTTCATTCCCTGCGATTCCTACATGGCTTGGAACCCATAGAAATGTTACTGACATACCCATGTTGTGTAGAGTTTTTAAGTGAACACTAAGTGATGTAAACATGAATGAGAAAAGTAAATGGAAAATTAAAATGATGTACAATAGAACGTTAAAACTGAATAAGAATAATAAAAGTTTGTAGTTGAATAAAAGTTAATTGAGACGGAAATAATAACAGATCAAAAGGAGAAATATAAATTAAACTACAAACTAAGAGATGGAAAAAGAAGGATAAGAATAAAATCAACGTACCATACAGAGCTAGAAGTGCGTTTACATTTGAAAATAATTTTAAAGTAAACAGTTTAGAAAATTAAAGAAAATATTAAAAATAGATAAATATTAAATGATAATATACATAATAGGGGGGGAGAAATTATATTTAAAAAAATATATAAATATACACGGATAGAATACACAAAAGAAGTTTAAAAATGGATACAAATACAAATTTGTACTGCCCAACTTCAGTGGGTTGCTAGTGACACAGCATAATTATTTTAGTCTAATCAGATAATATTTTTAATCTTACGATAAGTATGCCAAGTCAGGTATACAATAATAATTATGAACATTAGTAATATATAACATAAGAACAGAACTTTTTATTTTAATTTTATTTATATATGTATATTAATTTGTATCCTTTAATTCATATTTTTCAAGACTCTTTTGTTTAGACGCATAGACGTTTTAGTTTAGACGCATTAAGCCTGTTTTAGAATTAATAAGGGTTTTACTAATATTTTTTGCAGATTTGAAAAGGGCAAATGTGTGAAGTAGTGATCGATATAATTGAATGCAATCTTCCATTTCTCTAAATATAAAATAAACTTTACGTAGACCACTATCATGGGATCAGCTGTAGCATTAATATTTACCTATTTAGGTGACTACCAGCACTGTCATAGTTAATTTACTGTATGAGGCAATCTGGTTGTTCATACTAAATTATTTCCTATAATTCAACTAGTAATCTACTTGATGCCTCATGATTTACTGACCGCCAGTCGCAATATTTATGAGTGTCCAAGTGAAATCTCTCCTCGTATAATATTCATTATTTAAATATGGACTTAGGGAATATGTAAACATATTATTTATTTATTTCTTTATAACTATAATACATCTCATGTATTTTCTTGTTTTACTATCCCATGTATTATTTGTAATTTCTATCTTATTGAAATTAATTTATATACTGCCCAAATGACCCTCCCACCTAAAGCATTTCATCCTTCTGAAATATCCAATATCATTCAAAGATTATCTACCCGCAAAGCTCCTGGATACGACCTAATAACATCCCACATTCTAAAACTTCTCCCTCGGAAAGCCATCCTATTCCTCACTTACACATATAACGCCGTACTCCGTTCCACATATTTTCCTGACTCCTGGAAATCATCTACAGTTAAAATGATCCCCAAATCCCAAAAGCCTCCAGGATAACCATCATCCTATCGCCCTATCGCCCTATCTCTCTATTACCGACCTTGGGCAAAATCCTTGAAAAACACATTTTGAAACGCCTAAACCCTATCCTGGGTTCCAATCATATAATCCTTGATCACCAGTTTGGCTTTCGAACATCCCACTCCACTATCCAGCAATGTCATCGTGTGGTGGACGTAGTCTCGTCTTCTTTAGAGCGCGGAATGTACTGCGCGGGAGTCTTTTTCGATGTAGAACAGGCTTTTGATCGAGTCTGGCACCCGGGACTGCTTTACAAACTCCGTAAATTCCTACCTCCT